>NW_025779288.1:0-60432 GCF_021130785.1 Homalodisca vitripennis
TTCACTTTTACTCCTACTCTCACTGAGTATGTTCTCTACACAGTTACTAAAACTCTCAGAAAAAATTAACACTAAAAAACAGTTGATTTCGAGACAGTCAACCACTTCAAAATCTAACACGTAATATTTGAAGACAAGAACGATATAATAGTATAGTCACATGATAAAATAATAAATAATGAGGAATATTTCTCTGCTACCGACTTTTGAAGTTTTCAGACGTACAACACCGCCGTTTTTTGAAAGAAATGATCACGTGATCATAAACAACAGTATATCTTGTAGATAGATAGATGGGACTTTAACCAAAATTTACATGCATATTCTATAGAACTAATAATAATAAAGGAAGTTCCCTAACTGGCTTTGAAGCCAATTGTGTAGAGGCCCAAGGCCCAATTCATTTTCTACATTACTAAGTAATGAAATCTTATTTTATACAAAATTCTTCCAGAGGACCTGGACTTAACGGAACAGCCCCGTTTTAAAATCTCAGTATAGAATGACCTAAAATGTCATTATGTATATAATACTGTATATAGATATATCAATGTTGGACGATTTCTGTTATAAATGTAAACCAAGGACAACTTAGTCGATGTCCTTTCAGAAAAAGGAGCGGAGCCCTCAGGATCAAAACTAATAAGTACAATTACACTAAACACATTTGGGTTCGGTACATTTTAACGTAAATTGGAAGTTTCTGTTTTGTGATTATTATTAACCAACGATGATTTTTCAACGTCCTTTGAAACAAGGATTCAGAGTCATATGTCAATCCATTGCACAAAGAATTAATAGTCCGTGCTCCGGGTGTTTAACATGAATTGCTATAAATTTTGTATTGATAATACGGTGTGAATCGTTTATGAATTCCCTTAGAATGTTTACACAATAGTACAAGAGAACAATAAATACACTATGTTGGATTTGTCGAAGCAGGCGAGAGGCCAAAATCAATCGGAAATTACGATATATTTTTCCTGCAGTTATTAGCTTGGAACCCCCATGCACTATAGCTCCCCGAGGCCGAGAACTCGAAGCGTGCGGGACCAAGGACTACTACAGGCTGAAAACTACCAAAGGCAGAGATCTGCCAAATACTGAATCAGCTAACATTCCGGGAGCTATATGCGGCCAGGACTTTCCAGAGACCAAGAGCTCATACAGGCTGGATTCAACCAAATTCCGGGTATTGCCAGAGCTGGGATCATTCATAGAATAGGAGCTTCAAAGACCAGAAGATACAAAAAATTAAAATCTGATTAAGAAACTTGCGAAACTATAGGCGAATAGAACAAATATGGTCTACATTTAAAAAATGCCGTTTTCGCCTGTGAGCAGTAAAATTAACACTCACAGTAACTCTAAAATGGTTTAGATAGTTGGTTTCTGAAAAAATGAACTCACAAGAAAGTGACGTTCCTGACAAAGTCCAGACGCCAGCGCATGTGATCGTTAGACTTGGGCTCCGAACTGAGGTGGACTGCAGTGTTTTGCAAAAGTTACATTAGATTGCAATGTACAATTATACACAATTATTCAAATTTTCTAGTAAAAACTAAAAAAATTTAGCATTCTTTAAAAATTAAAAAAGTATAATAAAACTATGTACTATTTTTATTTATCTAATTTATAACACATAACGATAGCCGTAGTCCTAAAAATATATTACCTTTTTTAATCAGCAAGTAAAGAAATCAGGGATTTATTTGTCAACGAAAGACAACCGAGTTGTCATTTACGCTGCTTGGTTATTGCAAATAGAATTTAATCAGTAATTAAAATGCATGTTTTTTACAAATTTTACAAACTCTTAACACCCATATTTGTTGTGAGTCATAATTTATTTGTAGATTCCTTTCATCCCAGATTTTATTTATGTGTTAGGTTATTTAGTCCAATTAAGATAAAGATTAGATTGAAGATCTAGAAATGTAGTATTTTCGATTCTTTTTACTACTCACAAATGGCAAGTGTTGGTAAAAACTCTGGAAATCTCTCAAACCTTTCTTGTCAAAAACAAATCAAATAAAATCAAAAACATTAAACAAATGTTTTCGGGAAGCTTACATCATGTATTTGCCTTGCCTCGACTTATTAGTAGTTAATATGCTGCCATTTGTAATATAATATGATTCAAAGTAACAAAGATTACTAATAAGAGGTAAGATTTAAGAACAATATATTCTCAACTACAACTATCATGCTCCTTGTAACTTGGCATCATACTAATCTACAGGTTCCCTTAAGCAGTCCAAACATTTAAACAGCTCCAAACAGTTCAATGCCCGTGGGAAGCGCCTATTGGTACTAAAAACGCTCTGTTGTGATGGTTTTTAGTTCGCGATTTGTCGTTGTCAAATTATACACTGAATTCAACAAAATAATCAGATATACCCTTGTGTTTAATTTATTTTATCTGTCAGTAATAGTAAAATGTGGTCGAATTGTACGTACGAATAAATATTGTAATCATCAGTGTCAGTTGTAGGCAACAATGGTCGATAAATCTTTATTACAAATTTTCCCCATTTAGAAAGTATTTTTAGAGTCTTTTGACGAGAACTTAAGAAACCAAATAAAGGGAAACATCACTGAACCCCTTCAAAGATAAGCAACCACCTTTAGGGAAACACTATCCCGAGCCAGATCCTAATCAACGTTGGATTAGAAATCCGTTCTCCTTCCCGGAAATATAAAGGATACAGAGTCTCTTAGAAGACGAACAAAATCAGCTTGTATACCCAGAAAAGTAGTGGCACAATAAAAAAAACGTTTTAATGGCGAGCATCGTAGAATTTTTGCTAACAACACTTAAGGACTACGAAACATTCAGCGATGAGGCAATGAAATTATTACTTCCTTTTCCCAACTACCTTCCTATGAAGAAAAGGCAATCCAGACTATGTGCCTAATGAAAAATTAATACAGGAATCAGCTTAATATGCAGTATGATTCCAGACTAAAGTGTCAAGTATGGAGTATCAGAAATCATAAACTCCAAGATCAGGTTCAAGATCTCACTGAAAATATTTAGAGTTGTGCGTTATAGTTTTGCTTTATTTATACATAAATATTTTAATTTGATATTATTTATTTTACCAACATTAACTATTTTTAATCAATAACTTATTCTCTGTATATTTAACTGAAAACCTATTTGTGATTATTGTTTTTACTTTAGTACTATCTTAAATTAATAATATAACAGGGGGTATTAAATTTCGCGTAGACCTACATATTCTGACGTATTAATGGTTTTAATTTATGTTTATTAAATAAACACTTTAATATCGAATAAATTATAATAAACTGGTCCTAGCATCAAATTTAATTTTTTAAAGAACAGTGTATACCTTAAAGTAATCTTGTAAATTACCTAATAACAAATGCAACTCAGATTATTTATGCGTGTAAATCTACCATTTAAGTTTAAGTATTTGAAGTCCGTGTCAGTAACGTGACTAAATGAGGGGGTCCTTTAAAAATGTTTTTTGGGAACCACTGGGGTAGGTGAACTTCTAAGAAAGATCTTTAATTTGGTTTAATACTTTAGGTTTCCTTCTTTTAGTTATTTTTTTTCGGATTGGCGCCAAACGCTATCACCGATTGGCAACCAAAGAGGTCTAATTTACACTGATTAGTTGGTCCGCTGATTTAATTTATGGAGTTTTCGATTAATATCCTTTTCAAGAAATGTGTTTCCAGATTTATTATGTTGGGTGGATTCCTCCTAATTCATGACCATGCACAATCAACATGATCTTCTATCTTTTACATTTCTTTTGAGGTTTCTCCATAACGTGTAATAGGCCTTTTCTTCTAGCCTATGTTGTCTCTGTTACAACTTCGTTTCATACTATACATACAGAATTTGGAATTCAGTGTGCCTCTTTTTCTGTTTGATTTATTTCATACGAATAATAAACAAATATAAATATAACAAAAAAGTCCAATCTAGTTACTTTATTTGCCGCCTTGAAGATAGCAATTTATTTCTCTGCTCATATAATCGTTGGTCGTTCATCGCAGAACTATAGTTACCTATATTATTCGTTTTCAATAATTAACTTTGTGGTTCGTAGCTGCTTGTTCTAGATACAGTGTGCATGGAGTTGACACACACATTTGTTGGGATTCCTTACTTATAAGTGTTGTAACGCTTTGGTATGATTTGTTAATTGTAAAGAGAATATTATTAATGCGAATATACGTTATCATAACTTGCAATAGATACATGTAATGTAAGTGACATCTCATATATTATCAGTGTGTGGTAGAAACATATTTACTCATATGTTATAAGTTCACATAATTACCCGTACCGCGAAACCGCCGAAGCAGTTCATGGTGTTGATGTTGAGACACCCTGTGTCGCACTGAACGACCGGCAACCCTGAGGCGTCGTCTCGCGCCTGATCCATGAACCCTGTGAAGTGTTGGCTCTCACTGCCCAGGATAGCGAAGTGCGCTGACAACCGGCTCACTATCGTGTCCTTGTGCAGGTAAAATGTGAATGGCGGTGGTCCTTCCTGCAGCATGCCAGATCGTCAACTAAACAGAATGTAATATCTTAGAACAACGAATGAACACTTTTTATTGTTGGTATCATACAATTATTCTATCACTATGCAATTGTGGTCACCATTGTTATTTGAAAAGATATTTTACAAATTGTTTAATTCGTGTATACCCTTGTCAATAAGAAGAATAAGAAATTTTAATTAAAAATGGCCATTAAGTTCCACTTGTGCCATAATAAATGATAATGTTTGTTTATGTGGCAGATAGTTAAACCTAAATTAATTATAATATACACTCTACCAGTTTTAATAATTGATTTCAAATGTTATTTGTTTTGTATATAATTATGCATTTATTGATCAACCAGAGGTTGTCATGATACAATAGAGAATATTTTATAACAGGAAAACACAAATCAATGACAAAATATTTTATAATTTTAGAAGTTTAAATTTAGACACAAAAATAAAAATATAAAACTTTGCACTAGAAGCTATGTTCGGTTTAACGGGATAAAAAAACCATGTCTTTTTGACCAATGAAATATTTGAAGAATTTTGACGTTGTTTTCCCTTCTCCCTGCACACAAACTATGAGTCTTTATTCAGATATTTTACATTTTTATGTAGTATGTTTTGAGTGGCCGGAAAATTAAAATTCCTTTAAAAACGACACCTTGAGAATTTGGCTAAGATATTATCCAGAAATTCTTAATTAAAATCACAGCTAATGAGAAGTGGTTAGGAAAAAACAATTCTGAAAATATATTTCTCGAGTTCTTTCGTGAGATCCATATAGTAGTAGTTGAAGGAAAAAATACTAATTAACACAAAAACATAATTAATAAAACCCTGTTTTCTCGTGGCATATCTAAAAAAGATCAATGCAAAAGACTTTTTGTATTCCCTTCCTCTCAGTGGAGGGTCTAGAATCTGACGGACGCCGTCGTACTCTTGAATCATGTTCGTGTGAAGAAATCCAAAACTTTTCTGGGATCTGGTGTCTCTAACACGTTCGCTGCGGGCCACTGTCCGGACAGTCCCGTGACCCTCGCCAAAACTGCGAGGCACTGTCCGGATACGCACAATGCATTGCTTATTCGTTTCGCTTGTCGCGTGATGCGATCTTGCGGGAATTGTCGGAAACTTTTCAAGCTTGTTCTAGATGAAGTATACTTACTTTCTGATACGTCAGTTCGTCCTAGAAATGCGGGCCTACTGTCCCGACAGTACCAGCGAAACAGCTGAAATTTCACATGTTTATTGCTATTATGAACCAGTAGGAAAACAATAAAACACGTGATCCTAATTTCTTTTCCCTTGTTTTATTGTTTTCATGAGTAGACGTATTAGCAGCTAGGCTTGTTTACAAATTTGATAGGTTATTACTACTAAATTAAAAGTAATGTAATCTTTTTACCGGTATTGCTATTTTATCTATATGTGTGGTGTCAATATTTTTCTTGTACACAGTATACACATATCTTGCTTTTTTGTATACAGTATGTATTGTCTCCTTAGTACATTCATTCAAACGATACTTTTATTTGTTTTACTGTGGCGGACAGCACGCGGCGGCGTTGTCCGGACAGTAGCGTTGTCTAGCAACGGAACCTGATGCAATATCAAAGTCGATTGAAGTATTCTTGCTACTTTTGGACATCACACAACACATTAGGTAAGTTATAGTTACATTTTATATAGCCCGTCATATGTTAACATAAATGATGCCATGCCAAAAATTTAGGCCACTTTCCGGACAGTCCCGATGATTACGAACGCATAAGAACGTAATATAATCGAATATCATTATTATATAGCGCATCAAACCAAAATAACGCCAATTCAACGAAAATCGCAAGTTCGAATTTTGCCGCATATCGGGTACATCATTGGCCGCTCTTGCCGCAGTGAACGTGCTAAACAATGTAAAGACTTCATTTTGTTCACGCTTCTTCATCGCAGACTTTTTTCCTGATTCCAGATTCCAGAAGACAAGTATATCACAGCTTCCAGATTCCAGAATCTGAACTAGAGCTAATCTCAAAATTTGCATACAAGCAACCCTTACCACCACACTACATATATGCGGCGTTGTTCGAGATTTTGTAATAAATTTAATACCATATTTATCAGAAAATAGTACCAAATAATGTTGTATAACAAATGTATTGTTGCTGTGACAGTACCTGTATGATAATGTTGAAATGTAACGGGATTAAGAGTTTCTGTTTTAGTGGATTAACTGCTCTCGGGTGGAAAAGTAATCCTCAATATTGTATGTTGTGCAAACCGACTATAATGTGGAACTAACGGAGATTTTGTAAAGCATGGAATTTACTTTCCTTATTATTATATTATAAAATAAAACCTATATTCCTAAGTATTAATTGAAACACTAAATTTGAAGTGACTAGTGAATCGATCTTCACGATTACCATGTCACATTAAATGGAATGATTCGTAAATTTGCCGCATTTCCTCAGATTTCTCATCCGGTCTTAAATGGTTAAGTCAATACGATTCTTATGGATTAGTAAAATATAATTATAACTTATTGTCAGATATCCAATAGTCCTATTTGACAATTTTTTTATTATTTTTTTAATAATTATATTTTCATTACAAATATAAAAAAAGATCATAACGAAAAAACAAATTCTAAAATGGAAGGAGACAGAAAGGTCTTGTTTCAATTTACATCATATATTCAGTCCGGCCACCAAACCAATCAGAGGCAAGTAGGGCAGATTTTATTGAGGGTGATGAATACCAGTTCCAAACCTGAATGTCTAGAGAAAGTAAGTGCACTATAAACCCGAATTTTTAATGTATCAATAAACTACTTCCGAAAGGTTTATTTCATGTGCAGTGGAAGGAGGAATAGTTACTGTGGTTCTAGGCAAGAATTGTGTGATTTTACTATTCAGTGATGATTTCGACCAAGGTCAATATAAGGATGAACTATGATTGTGGGTCCAAACAAGAAGTTTGTGATTTACTATTCAGTGGTAATGTTGAGAAAGCTCAATTCAAGGAATAACTATGACAAGTCCCGAACAAGAAATATGTTATTTAATTTCAAGTGGTGATGTTGACAAAGTTAAATTAAAGGAAGAACTATGACTGTGGTTCAGATCAAGAAATATATAAATTTACTATTCAGTGGTGATGTTGACAAAGGTTAATTCAAGGAAGAAATATGTCTGTGGGTCCGAACAAGAAACATGTGATTTACTATTCAGTGGTGATGTTTGTCGAAGGCCAATTCAAGGAAGAACTATGACTGTGGTTCAGAACAAGAAATATATAATGTACTATCCAGTGGTGGTGTATACAAAGGTCAATTCAAAGAGGAACTATGACTGTGGTCCTGAATAAGAAGTATGTGATTTACTATCCTGTGGTGATGTTAACTCATGTCTATGTAGGCAAATTTTCTCAAAATGTCACCAATAATCTCCTGGGTTAGGAAAACATAAAAATATGAGCAAATGTGTATTTTACTATACATAAAAAGACAACTTAATCGAGCGTTTGTATTACCATCGAACCAAATAAGTAAAAAGCGATGATAAAGTTGTGCCCTGGAAGTTCCTCAGTATCATTATTGATACTGAGAAACTTCAGTATAATAATCCGTATTTGTAATTCTTTTACTTGATTTCCAATGTAAGGTATCTTATAGTTTTATATTGTTGTTTTATAGAGACATATGGCTAATTCATTTAAAATCTCCGCCAATCAGTCTTTTAATCTGGTAATTTACAAATCATCCAACATATATACCTAAGTCTTAAAGTTTTATAGTTTTAAAAAAACAAAACATAAACATAATAGTGTATTAGATATTTTGTTGACAGTGCTAAGAATTATTGATTCTCGAAGGTAGTGCTTGTAGATTGCCGAGAGTAAACCTGATTATTTACGAGCACAACAACGTACGAAATGTACAGAGAACGCGAGAACTACCATAAAACTGCCGTTAGGGAGCAGTTAAAACGCATTCAGGGAAATGCGGCTTCTTTTAAAAATCAATGTCTCAAAATGCTTTAGTTTCTCTTCTTCCAAATTGCGTTTTTATGTAATTATACTTCAGACTTAATTTAATTTAATCGCCTCACTTTATTGCTTATCTGAGTTGATAATTATAACTAATTTTCCAACTACATAGGGTGGAAAGCTATTATATTTTACTTTTTTAATATTAATAAAAATTTTTAAGTTACTATGCCAGGTAATATTTAAATTTTTATGGATGTTCTGACCTGACTATATATTTAAAAAATATGTATTGAAAATTATAAACTTTATTTGTTTTACGCCACTTTGTAGATAATACGATGCTTAAACACAGTTATATTGATTCTATAGAGTTATGTATATTGAGATGAGAGATCATACATTTTGTGCATAGCTCAGGTGTTTTTACCCCACAATAATTTCATGTATTTATTTTTTACAAACCTCATCGATACAGTTCGAAGAGTGAGTTCATTGGACGGCGCGCAAACTTATAACCAAAGTCCAACATTGTGACGTAAATAGTTTAGTGTCAAAATCATAGCAGAACATTTAATAAATATAACAGTAATTTATTAGTAACCAGAAAAGTCTAAATAAGTGGTAAATTCAGAACAGAAGCGTTAAGTATGGGTTCTCTCTACAGATGGCTATTTAACACCTATTAATAAACTATTTAACGTGTAATATACTGTGTATATATATTTTATTTTATTTATTTAATTTGTATAAGTGGCAATAGCCTAAATTTTATTTTATTAAACATTGAACTACAAAGTAACAGAATCCATATTCTAGTCCGGCGGAGCAAGAATGTTTTGTGATTCTATGTTTAATGAAATTTAAATTAGGCTATTGCCACTTGTAAAAATTTTGTATATGTAAACAAAAGTCATTTGACAGGTATTTGGTCTTCTGATCATATATTACTTTGATTATTTAAACGAATATGTGACAAATACGGCCAAATACAATATAATTGAATAGTAAAAAGTAAGGGATCTGTGGTGTAATTGTAGCACATTCACCCGGCAAGTGAGAGATCCGGGTTCGAGTCCCGGCGGAGCAAGTACTTTTTATGATTCAATGTTTAATGAAATGAAATTATATATATTTTCGTCGGTTATTTTTTTGGCCAGATTTGTACAGGAAATTTCACTGTAACAAATAATAAATTAAATGAATCCCCCCATGAAATTTGCTTGAACAACTGCTTATGCAAACTGGTTATGTAACCTCTGCACGAAAAATAACGAACGCTCTATATTCATGTAACTACTATCCTCAAATTGATACACAATATGTGAAATGTTTGGATCAATATAACTGTACAATTTGATTTTAAGATAATTGTATTAAATAAACATGTTTCATACACATGGAGAGTCTAGTAAATAAGGAAATTATATTTTTATCAAGCATTAGTCAAACTATTAGCCCTTCTAATATTATCGTTGAGCTATGAGGTACTATACACTATACTCAGATTAATATTTAATAAGCGTGTTTTATTCATAACTATATTAATATTTTTTAATAATCTGCTATATTATAACCTCAACATTGATAATACTGCCATTACTGTTGTATTCCTTTGGTACTAACGGATGTTCCACTGCTGCCATTAACGGCTGGAGCATTCCCTGGCTTCCACATTAACATAAATATTCCGGCTATTTTTCTATCAGAAACCTATCAATAATATTGGTGACATAAATATGTCGTCTACACCGCGAGTCAATCTAGAGAGATGTTTCTCGCTCTCACTTTACTACTACCTAACAACAATTTCGTTTTACATGTAACACATACAGAGGTGAGAACAGAAATGATTGGTATGTTTGTGAAAAGTAATTTAAATCTTTTAACTTTACTTAAGTTTTAAAAATGGGTGAAAAGTTAAAAATATTATTTATTTATCAATGTTACAACGATTTTGCAATAATACATAATACATGTATAAGAAACAATAAACATATTAAATATTACAAGAATAATTTGAATCACAATAAGCTCTAGTGCAGTCTTCACTCACGTTCAATTAAAAAAACTGTAGTTCTTCACATAAAAGGGGCGACACTCATTTCGTCACATTTAGGGGGAATTTCAGTGCCAAAGCGTTGGAATTGAGGCAGAGGAGCAAAATAATCATGGGTTCCATCATTTTTCCTGTGACGAAAGATATATCTAGAGAGCAAGTTCCAATAGGGATGCGCAAATCGATCCGACTTTGGAGATGAGGAGAGTCAATAAAATGGTTGAGAAAGCTTGAACATAATTTCGCGTCTTGAAATCGTCTTCTATTGTATAATGACATGAGTCCAAGATAATTAGAAAGGTCATCAAATAGCACTTCAAGATAGGGGAAACCAATTCTAATTCCAACAAGACGCAACAATTTCTATAGCTGACTTTGTCTTGTTTCTCCGATCAAGAAAATATATAAACTAGCAGATACCCGCGACTTAACGCTTAATTTTTCAAAATCAAAGGCTATAACTTTCTTGTTGAAAGCATTTATTATTTAATATGATAGAGCCCTAAAATTAAAAAAGAAAGCATATCAAGTACGTATTATTTCAGTTTCCATGGTTAGATTTAAAATAAATATAAATTGTTGTAGAATTAAACATAAACATGTGAGTATTGAAAGCCTAATTGAGTAAAAAAGTATCAACTCTATCTCTTGAGTCTGTTTAGCTCTAATTTTCTATCTAAGGTATTTCAAGTTCCATATTTGAGTTATATTAGACTTATACCTCGATAAAGAAAATATATACGAACTAAAACCAACTTCGATTAAAAAGCTTTTATATTCGGCTCTTTTAATTTAGTGATAATTTGCTTTCGTGTCCTGAGAAAATGTATATCTAACGTATGACTGAAAAGTTACTGTCTATAAGAGTTGGATACAGCCGTATAGACATTATAGTTCACGTCCACCCTAATTTATGTACGATTCCACAGTTTATACTATACTTACGCTGACCAGGAAACTAAACACATGGGGTAATTGGAATCCACCTTACAATTAAAAGCGGTTTGCGGCATGTATCTCCTTTAGCCACTTGTATTCTGCTTTAGATTTAAGGGGAAGAGTGTTCCATCCTTTTGATTTTCCTTTAACTACGGTAAAGTTGTTAAGGAAACCAACCAGTCTCGAGAACATTATGTTCCAGTATGCACCAGTTTTGTTCATATGGGTGGGTTTTTTAGTACTAAGTTATGAAAAGTTTTTAACTGATAGGCAATGTTTTTCTAAAAAAAATTAAAAAAATCACACATTTCTATGCCGTTGCCAAAGTAATGAATTCACATTGTAAAGACAAACTCAAAGATGGGAATAAACAGTTTGATAAAACTCTAACTGAGGCCGAATTCAATTACGAGATGAGTAACTTTGGCTATAATATAAATATCTCCTGTGAACCACTCTAGGGAAACTTGGATTAGAAAACTTGATGGATTGTCCAAATATATTAGCGGCCGGCGAGTTAACAATGAAATGATGGTGTTCGTATTTAAAGTATTATGTGAGAAGGGAATTAAACATTGAAGGTTTGAAACTTTAGTAAATGAATTAAATATTTTTCATAGAACCCGTTACTTTCTTTCTTTACAAACAAGATTTTAATTATAGAAGTGAGAAAAGACATAGTAGCCATTCTGTAAATGAGTGGTAGGAGCTGTTCTTTATTTATAACCATTTTAAACATAAATATTTAATGAAATTAATTTTCTGCATTTTTACTAATTCGTAGTTCGAAAATGAGAAACTTGGAAAACAAGTTTATAACTACCACTTTGTCCGCGATAATTTCTTGTCAAGTTCAGATCAGTTTAAAATATAATCGCCTCAGCTGCAGATATGATTTAGAACCAATATTCAATGGAACAGTCCCAAAAAGAGCGTTAATAATATATTAAAATCTTCCCGCTACAAGTGGTATAGGACAGGGCCGCGCATGCGCAGCTCATCCTTCTTTCTTTTCTATATGTGTTATCCTACTCTGTAGGATTTCGTCACGTGAACCTATTCGTGCTTATATTAACTAATCCATACAGCACACTAGTACTAATTCAAGTATGAGTTAGCTCTTTACTATCAATAAAAATCCTTGAATGTTATGTAATTGTCTTCATACAAAAATGTTATTGTCATTGTTACGATATTGAAGTGGTTTTTTAACTTACAGGTAAATGTAAAATGCACCATAGGACTGTGACAGTATAGGTAAAGAAATTTACCATTTATCACAATTTTGTTTCTATAAATACTAATACAAAATCCGCAGGGAAAACCAAGGGGTATTTAAATTATGTCACACACATTTTATATGTAATCTGCCGTATCATCTTCGAAAAATCTGTATTTAATTAAGACACCACTAACGCCATTAAGATAGTAATTTGGTCTTCACTAAAAAAATTTACTGATCAAATCTTTTTGAAAGTGTTATTTATAAATGAAAATTTGTAATTTTCATGATGCTTGATTTTAGAAATTACAACAATATTAAAGGTTATATGTTTATAGAATCAGCAAAAGGTCTTATTCAGTTTTATAGGTCAATTGTACATTTTGTAGACGATCCTGTGTAAAAATATTTGTTTTAATATTTTGTGTTAAAGATAAGTTTTCCATTTCCGGTGTAAAGGTTAATATTCTACGTCGCAGCAGGATTAACTGTTTAACGTAACATTAACTTATTCTCATTCCTTTTAAACTAAAGAGTTACGTAGATTGTTAAGTGGCTACTTACATAGTGCGACCAATAAGATCTATAGTGGTGTGTACATTACCTTACATATCTGTCTACCCCTACCAGTATCTTAGAGGGTGGAATTTTTCTCCGGGTTTAAAGTAAACCTCTGGGCTCGCTATTGGGTCCGCTACTGTTTGAAAACTGGGTCTAAATTTGCTCCCTGCTCCCCCCCCCCCTAAATTTTCTTTCGACAAACAAGAGTTTCATAGAAGATCTCAGTCACTCAAATATTCGTTATCCGTATGGGATCCGTAACTCCGTGACGACCAAATAGCGTTTTGACTTGTGTCGGTGAAAACTTTTTCTTCGCGCTAACGCTCTGACAAAGCTTCAATGATAAATTGCTCATCGTAGTTTGGTGTGGATTTTCTTTGTCGGTACATCTTTTTGATATCTGAAAAAAAAACGATATATAATCGGAAAATTAATTGATTTTAATATTAAAAGAAAACCAGGCGTGACTGTTACAAAATTACCATGTTGATTATGTATAAATATATTTGAAATAAATTACTTGTGTGTCGAGACAAAGATTTCCAGGTACGCTTGATCGTTTCCAGACACGAAAATATGTTATTCCTTAGTGTAGAACTAGGGTAATATCATGAAATGTATTGGATAATAAAACACGCTGTTAAGTGTCATCGCAGAATTAGAGAGTAATGTCCTTTTGATGGGCCGGTTGGCAATTACCTCTATAGCTCGGGTGTGGAATCAGGACAAAGGGTCCTTTGTGTGAAGTACATCTGATTAAGCGACATAGCATGCAATTAATGGACGATACTCCTTCTTTTATATTTTTTGAATCTAATGTAATTTTAACAGTGACAATATGAAAAAGAAACTAGGTAATTTTAAACTGACTAAATTAAATTTTTCTGGAAACTACACATTGATCAATACTGTAGGTATTACCTACTTTCAGTTATTTAATAAAGCTGTATTAGGCTAATTAAAATATTATTGGATATAATCAAAATTTCATTATACTGATAATATCGAAACTTAATTTATTTGATTAACTTGAGAAAATTATTTCCTCCTCTTGTTAGGGTCCAACGTAAAATAAACGCCATGTTTCTACTTCAAGCCCAATTGACAAGTTATTAAACAATAAAACTATTTATGTCTATAGAAAACATAACCCCTTCCATGCTCTGCGTGTAATTTTATTTGGTGTATAAGATGTAAATATAAATACAAGAGTTTAACGAATGATTTTCATGTTGAAGTAGAATACTAGTCTCAGAAAATATGTTTATAAGCTATTGTCGGATACACGTCTGGCTGCGTAAACGCAATTTAGTCTACCAGACTCCAATCTAGACTGAAGCATCGCCTTACGGTATATCGTAGACTCCCGAGGTGTACACTGGAATACGCAACTCGCCTATCTTCCTTACATTTGACTACAAAATTGGAAGGATATTAAGGATACTTAATTTCAACTGTATTTAATCCAGCCCAGTTTGTGACCAGTAAAAGGAAATATTCCAAAGGAAAAATTTTGGAATAATCAAGAACGAAAATAACTTCAATAAAGGATGTAGTGTAAAATTGCCTAAAATTATGTTACCATCGATGCAGAAACCTTATTGACCATTGCGGGTAACACTTTTCCTTTGCAATCTTGTTATTCACTGTTCTCAAACTGGACTGGCTTAAATACAGTTTTGATATAATATATCTTTTCTATCCGCTACTTTGCATAGTGAAAGCCTTTTTAGGTCCGGTTTGCAGTATTGTGTTCTACTAAAAGACTTATAATTTCCTGTTCATCTTGACCTATGCTCTAATTTAAAATTTTCTTCTGACTCATGGGCCTTTCACCTGATGTGGTTAAAACCTGACATTTACGTATAATTTGGAGTTTTATGGGTAATAATATTAATATGTCAAGCCTCGTTGCTTTAAAAGAAATTATTTAAAATGATTAAACCGTTTCGGGACTTTTCAAGCCCACTGGATAAAATGCGGAAAATGTATGCATGATAGAGTACAAGCGGGAATTATTGGTAGTTAGTTGGTACTGACCATATGTATTGAATTAGGTATTAACTATAGTAGTTGGTATTGACTACAGTCATTAAAGCTGCAAGCCAGCCGAGTACGGAATTGGGTTGCAGGCTCAGCTAATATCCATGGACAATAAATCGAACGTCGACACTAAGTGTCAAGTAGGGTATGGAAGGTCATCACTCCAGAATCAGTGTGGTATTCCAATTCCTTGCATCTATAATGATTGAAAGGCTACATACTTCATTGACACAATAAAATAAGTGAAGAGCACAGATTACTTTATTAAAGAATATACCTTGTGTTGGACATAAAATAATACTATAAAATAGAGACGAAATACTCACTAATGTATTTCAGGAAAGTCAGGATGTCCAATCAAAATCTAAGGCCTACCAAGCTAGAGTCCTTTGCATGACACGATTCACACTACAGCATCATTTTCATTATAAATCCTACCACCAATCGAGTCGAACACTAGTCTCGAAAATTATCAGTAAGCCTTCATCCTAGTGACAGGTGCATAACTCCCCGTGTCCAAGTCGAACACTGGATCTGAAAATGAATTATATAGCGTATACTTGCTAATACTAAACTTTAATTAGCAATACGTTATTTGTTATTAAATGTACACTAATATACACTGTACAAATTTTCCGTCGTATATATTGCTTGTGATGTTCACTCCTCAGTTAAAATTCCGAGAATGACTGCACTCAGTTTGCTGTTAATTTTATACCGTGTCAAATATGAGTTGGTATACGAGGCCGGGACGCGGTGGGAAGATTGAGCAATAAATTCCAAATGTGTCCTTGCTTCCTTGGTCTGTTTCCACCTGTGTCTGAATTTTGTGATTACATTTTAGGCATTCACTTTAATACACACTATTTCATAACCCAAAATTTAATTATTTCTACCTGTTTATATTATCGCCAGGCCGAAAAGGTTCACGTCATTACAGCAAACTAAACTAGCTCGTTATATTTCCTCTTAATAAATTTTGTTTCATCACTCTGTACGGCCATCAGCTACTTTTTAATACAGCTGAGATCTGGGAAAGTAATTGTTTCCCTATTAGTTAATTCAGTTAATATTTCCTCTCCTAAACATTACTTTCCGTATGTAGACTCATATTTTCCTATATCAATATTTCTTTTCTCTCTATAAAATATTTAGTTATTTGTTTAACACCCCTATGTTTAAACGGCCTATTTTCGATGTCGAAAACAATTATTCTTTTCATATGTAAACATCTATTTTCCTGTAAAATCAATCAGTATAATTTCGTTATTTGTATTGACGGTCTCGTGTTCAAACAGCTGATTTCAACACCAAAACTAATTATTATAAAATAGTGTTACGTTTTTTATGGAAAAGTATAAACAGAGTATGAAACATCGGAAAATATATTTAAAATACTTCCTGTGTTTTTTGCACATATTTTTTGCAGTAATTAAAATGATTGTTTAATACCCGTTACAAAATTTCTATCGTGGGTCTCTGTAACATTCACTAAGTCACTTTTGAGTCTAGTAATGGAATTTAATATTCCACAATTCCAAAATAAACAGTTAACTGTAATTAAAACAGCACCGGCTCTTTATATAGTTTTTAAAAAGTCAAGCTTTTATTACTTACGACATATAGTTTTTTTTTAACTATTACGGACAAAAAAGACTATAAGACGTTTCCTCATCATTACGTGTGGCCGAAGTAAATAAAAAAGTTTTAAAAACAATTAGTATCTACAAATGCTCTCTCTTTAGGTAACCCGGAAATAAAGTTTAAGACCAAATATGCATAAATATCAACAATTTAAAAGAAATCACGATGAACTCCAATAAAAGTAATTAAGAACAATATAGTAACGTTACCTCGATGTTGACTTTGTGTGAAATTAAATTTATTTGTTATTATAAATAATTTGTTTTACATGGACCTATGTCGTTTCTTTTTTCATTAACCTTTTTGCATGTTTAATGTTATATTTGATGTAACAGTAGGTAAAGAAACACCATATTCTAGTTATCGACACGGCTTTCAGAGTTTTAATTTGACGATGTCCAATGCCCACATCACTCGTTTAAGTAGTAAGGGCATATAACAATAACACTTAGTCCTAGTAAATGTCCGTCATAAACTTTTGGATCAGCGTTAGCTAAGATTATCACTCAAAAGGTTGGAAAAACTTCATTTCTGTTTTTTATGTTCGCACCTTATCACTAAAGCGAACTGGCCAATAAACTTGAAAGTTTGCATGCAGCTTCATTTCTATATTTGTAACACCGAGTTTAATGATGGTGGTGCGTTTCACTCTTTATGATTTGGCTGAGCATTAACGAATATACAATAGCCTTATGGAAGACCATGATGACAACGATAAAATACTGAATTAGTAAATTTATCAAACAGAGTACAATCAATTTAAGATTTCAACGTGTTATATTTATTTATGTGACTTTAGCGAACTCTTTCGTGAAGGGTACTACGCCCTCTCTAACTCACGGTAGCTTTTATTTTTAATCACTAGCTGCAATGAAACCTAACTTAATGAACAAAACTGTAAATATGTCACGTGTAAATTGTTTTAGAAAGATTTCATCTATAAACTTTAGGTTTTGCACGACACTTTTTATTTCTACATGAAAAATATTGAGTTATATAACTATGCATGTCCACCCAAAGAATAGGGCTAAGTGTTATCGACGCCTATCTGTCAATAGGCAGACAAAAATTTCAATTCAGTCTGCTGGAGGACGTAAATGTGTCTAGTATGTACGATTGTCTGTCAGTCTATCTGCCTACAGGACATCTCAAGAATCAAACGAGCTGTATATTTTGCTAGCAACCTCAGCAAATTCTTCTATGCGACACGTAGTGTGGCGTAGACTACCTTGTACCCAGCCAGTAATAAACTTTAAAAGAGATATAGTTTCAGGTTTACATACTGATCTCAAAAATTCTAACCATTTTACAGTGAAATGGTGAAGTTTTAAATTTTTAATAATAAAAAAAGGGTTTATATTTATATAATTTAGTTATCATTGAAAAATTATATATCTTTTAATTTTTTTATAACTGATGCAAAACAGCTGATTCCTCTTGATTTACAATAACGTTTTGTTTGCTCCCGGCTTGTGCAAGCGTAATTGTAAGTGGTCTTAATCGCTTATGCGTCGGCAGATTTCGTCGAATAAAGTTTCGTTAGAATTATAATTACTACTACAAAATATTTGAAACCTTATAAATTGGGTATAACATATACTGGATATTTTTTTATTTAATTAAAAAAATTTGAGATGGCATCACTTTTATTATTTATCAGCAAATGTTACTTATTTGGCTTATGCCTAAATGAAATATATACTGACTTTTTATAGGACATCTATTTAGAATGATGAGTACTATCAGATACAGAAATGTGTGACGCTCTTGTGAACCCCTGTATGTATTGTTGATCGGGAAAGAAATGCAAAATTAACTATGGAACAAAATTACTGACAATAATGAATTACACTGGCCATAAATAAACACTTTTTGCAGATTTTTATTACCGTGGCAACAATTAAAACAAAATTAGCGTTAAAAATGTAATTCTCTCAAACCAGAAGAGGTCATACAGGTTCAAAAGATACGAAATTAAGTGCGGAGCCACGGGTTACTAGAATCATTACCACCAGTCAATAAATGTTACTTTTAACGAAATAAGACTGTCGAATATTTTGTTCAATATTCACTCCATTGTATCAGTCTAAATTAATAATAATTAAATCAATTCTTTCATTGTGAAAGCTAAAAAATTCTACTTTGGGGCTTCTTCTCATTGTTTCAAAATAGTTCCATGGTTACTGAAATCTTGGATCTATTTAATAAAATTCATGGAATGTTAGATGTATTGCAAAGCGCAGGAATTGAAGGTTAACTCTCGGGTAGTTTGTCTTATAAATATATTTAAAATACTTAAATAAATGGATAAAACTTAATTTCGTTATAAGGGTAATGTAATCTTCAAAATAATAAAGTTTTCAGAATAACTGCTTACTTCAGCTTTAGTTATTTATAATAAGTGAGCCACACCCCGCTTCCGCTCGCCCGTACCAAGCTAGCTTAACAAAGAACGTGCTCCCATTGGAGCGGAGCGGGGCCCGACTCACGGAGAGAGAGCAAGGAAAGGCAAAGAAAGAACGTGGATGGCCAGCCATAGTGAATATATATATATATATATATATATATATATATATATATATATATATATATATATAAGTAGATAGTAATATGGGGTTCCTGGCGCACTTTCGGAGCCGACCGAAAAGCAATGTAAAATACTGTTCAATGTACCATAAAGGAAGCTGAGAAATAACACAGCAAATCTCAATGAAAAATTAACCGAATCTACAGTCGTTCGTCTCCAAAAGCGATCGGTACATTACTATCTACTCTGTGGAATGAAAAATTAACCAAATCTGAGCTTCTACTTTCTTAAGCTGTGCTTTGTAAAATGTTGTCAAATCTGCTACGAATAAAGGATTTATCTTAATAAAATTTAATCAATTTAAAACATTTTTACTAAAAACATACTTTAATAAAAAACTTTTCTACTAAATAAACAACATGAACTCACCAAGCTCTCTTCAGTTTCTAGCATTTCAAAAACTTACAAAGAAAGACAATTTTAACGAGTTCAACGAATTACCAAAACATTTTAAAGAACAGTTGATACTTTCCTTAAATGATACAGAATTCAAAGAACTTGTAAAGTCTTTTGCAGAAAAAAACGTCTAATGGAGTGTTTTACTATCGGCAAAAAACTAAAAAAGTAAGGGATTACATATTTAATATAATTACGAAAGATATTGAAAAGAAAGTAAAAAATAAACAAACAGAGAGTTTTCATCGTTTTTTTATGACATTTTTCCCATATTATACGTTCTTTCAAGATAATCAAGACTTAATTGATGAATTTCTTAGGAATTTTTGTGAGTATCAAGATTTATCAACACAATTCATTAAAGAGCATTATAGAATTTTTCTTATAGAATATAGCCACATTTTGTGTGAAACAAAAGGTATTACTGTAGATAATATTCCATGTGATTCCTATGAAGAAAGACACCAACTATGGTTATCAAAACAGTACTATGACGTGGGGAGGGACTGCAAGTTTTAGAGCTAAGACTTTATTCTACAAAAGTTAATTGTTATAATTTCTTTATCTTTAATAGTCTTCTTTCCAGTAACAATCAAGTGTAATTTTTCATTTTTGTTCAATTCTTTAATCTTTTTCTCATCCAAAACAGTCAAAAATCTGTTCGGCAAGTGTACTTTACAATCTTCCAACTCGGCAATTATTGTAAACCCGAATTTATCTTTCATTTTCTCCAAATTCAAGATTCTATGTTTCTTCCTTTCTTCCAATTCATTTAACTTCTTATACTCTTTAAACTTACATTCTCCAATATCATTTAACTCCTTCAAGAACTCCATTTAAATAGAAAAAATTTAAAGACGGAAAAAATGAAATTCGCTAACCTTCACTCGAGAAGTCGGGGAGAATGTGAGTAAAACCGCATTCTTTTCAAGAGGTTCTTCGTTTAATTTCTCCAAATGTACTATAAAATCATCGAGGATTTCTGGTTCAAAATCATAAACAAATTCAACATCCAGATAATGAAAAAATACAGGTAATATCTTTTCATAATAAACGTGTGTATCGATACCTACAAACCTAATGTATTCTTTGAAAAGGAAAATAATTTTGTCAATGGTTCCAAGAGATAAGTAAAAATTTTTATTCTGTTTTCTAAATTCTGTAACAAATTTTGTTTGCTTCTTGTCTCCATATTGCAATTTTGTAAGCAGGTTATTCAAATGTGTTAATTTATTTCGAAATTTCTTAGGTTTAGGTCTTTCTAACAAAATTAAATTACAACCTCTACAAACTAAATATCTTTTATCGATAATTTCTCCTCTATTAGAACACTTGTAACAGTTGGCATTATACTCTTCCATTTAAACAAAAAGATTTTTTTATAAATGGAGATTATGGAACTAAGTCTGCCGAGATATAAATTTTTCAGCGCAAATGTTTGTGTTTACATTTCTACAACAGAGATAAATAGAAATAATTTTATTCTATTGTACAACTATTTAGGATATTTTGTCTATGATTACAAAGATTATTACGGAAGAAATCGAGATTTTTCAGCAACGAAAGAGTATATTTTTGAAGTTTTAGAAGGAATGAAAGAGAATAATATGAACATCATCAATTATTGTAAAAGACAAAATGAATGATTGTGTCTTTGGTGTAGTGTTGTTAGTGTGCGTGTTTGCGCTATGGGGGATCACATCACATTCAACTTCTACGGTGTCTATTGTTTAGAGACTTGGCCCTGCACTGCTACTGTCCAACCAAGTTAATGGCTAGGAGCTGTAATTCGGGTCTTAGACTCTGGAATTGTTTTGTTCCCAAGTCTCATTTTTTCTTTGGTAACTACTGTGTAGAAGTTGATGGAGAGATTCAATTAGGGAATTTGTGTCGGGTGTTTTGTAAGTGTAATGTTGTATTAATGAACGATGTGAATGAATGTAATGAACGAATTAAGGAAGAGAAGGAATTAAGGAATGAAGTGGAAAGGTGAGGAAGCAAATGGCGCGCCAACCACAGTTGTCATTACTCGGCTTGTTCTATAGTCATTACACTATGGCCACTCGTGTAAAGACTTGTCCCCAACCACTGAACGACAACCATGTCTTCCTCAATAAAAAGCGCGCCTGAAGCTCTGGGATTTGAACCCAGAACCTCAGGCTTTGAAGGCAAGCGTCTTACCAACTGAGCTACGGAGAGTCTCGAAAGTTATAAGCTATATCTCTGCTATATAAGTTGTTCAATTAGGAGTGCTAGTTTACAAATTTATTAATAATTTTATATTTCAAAAACCACTCAACCGATTTTAATGAAATTTGGTACACATATAGTAAATACTTAACTCTTTCGACTTAACTTATCCATAAGGGTGAAATCATCCCCTATTTCTTAATATTCATAAAAAAATAAAAAAAAATATCAGAAAAATCTGAAACTTCAAAAACAAGCGAGTTCAACTTAAAATTTCATGAAAATAACAAAATTTTCAAAAACTACCCCAATCATCCCTTATCTTAAAACTCTTATATCTCGAGAACTATTGGAGCTTTTTTGCTGAAAATTTGGTATATAGGATCAGTAAATATTAAAGTATTTTTTAAAATCATAACTTCCGGTCCAACCCTTAAGATGACCTTGGAATAGTTTTTTGTTAATATCATCCCCATTTTTTAAGATATTCTTTTGAAATTAAAAATGAATACTTATATCAATGTCTTTAACAATTCTGTAAAGTTTTAAAATTATCCGATGAATAATAGTGAAAATAACGTGATTTTTACTGAATTTCTCTAATATCGTTCTTAATCACATCATAGGCTAAAAATTTCTCAGAAACCACAACCACATAACAAATCGCGTTTGTAACAGCTTTTTGAAAATCCATATTGATAATTATATCGTTCTTTGAACCAGAAATATTTGTCAAACTCTTTGTTGTATCAATGACATAAATAGGTCTATTCGCTAAAAATTCTTTAGGATTGTAATACATTTCCTTATTATTACAGTAAACTTTCTTAAAATCTTGATACATCTGATACATGATTCTGAAAAGACCTCCGGAAATGTTTAAATTTTGTAATTCATCTGGATAATAAGAACCGTTCAATTTTACTCTGATATTTTTTACATCCAAACTATCAAACTTTGAAGGATTTTTTTCTTGATTATTCTGTCTATCTGTTTGAAAACCTATGATAACGAACTTGGGATTGGAGATATTTCTATAAATATTTGTGATATCGAACGAATAAGTTGTTCCGGAAATACCTTTTTGTTCAATACATTGCCAATCTAGAAAATTAAACATAATGTTTTGACTTTTTGTAATTTCATCAATCAACCTAATTTTACTCGTGGTTTTATAATCAATCATTGGAACTCTAATAAAAAAATCTGTAATTGTTATTTTTCCATCAACAGGCATAACATTTCCAGTTGCAGTCTTCAGAATCACATCATCGTCTTCTGCTCTTATAAAACTTAGATAAAATCCTCCTTTATAGATCGGAAAAGTAACATTTTCAAAAAATCCTAATCCAAAATGAGATAAATTTCCAGCTGCTTCAAAAACACCAAATTTAAAATCTGATTCAAAGCCATTAGAAGTTTGAGAAATAACATCACTTTTTGAATACGAAATAGTTCCTTTAATTGTGCTTAATTGGCCACAGTTTTCGACTTCTTCTATCAATTTATTGTGTTTTCTTACTTCAATCTTAGAAAATAAAAACGGTATAAAATTATCGATTAATCTAACATTATCAGTTCCAAGATATGCTTGACCATCTTGTTTTGTTAAAGTTCCAGAAATATAAAACTGGAAGTTAGACGAGCAAAAGTTATCTCCAAAATCAATATTAAACTCAGTTCTTTTATTCGGTTCATTCAAATGTTGTTTACTAATTGGATAGAAATTTTTAAACTCCGCCCTTTCAATATCACTAGCATATTTTCTGTAGTCCGCCATTTAATAAGAGAAAATTTAGAAATTTTAAACATCGTGTATCATTTTTTCCTCGATCTAATGTACGTTTTTATAAGAAAAGATATAAATTTTAGTAAAATAATTAAAAAGATTAGAGTCATTTTTAATGATCTACTTCGTCATATTCAGGATTCTCTTCCTTAAATTTTGCGATCTCGGACACATATTTCAATAAAATCTGCACAGGATAGTAACCGCTATCTATAATATTATTCCAATCAACTGTATCTTTATTTTCATCCAAAAACTTTATACTCAAGTGTTGATAGAGACAAAGAACAGACATATGATCTTTTAATTGATAATGTATATTTTCTTGAATGAACTCTGATGATAAAGTTTGATATTTAGCAATGTTATACCAATTCAATTTGTTTACGTATAATCTCATCATATCTTCGGATAATTCATATTTTTGAGAAATGTCATCCCAATGTTCTTTTTTCAAATCTCTTTCGTGTTGCATTATAAAAAGATCGAAAGCACTGTAATGTCCCGCCATCTCTATTTATTAAGAAAAATTTTCAAAATCAAGTTTTTATAAATTGGCTCTTTTTTGCGTTACATTCAGCACATTTTCCAGAAATTCTCTTAACTCCATTGATAATTTGCGTAATATTTTATATCATTTGTTTGCAGTTTTTTCTTTACATCTCACACAATATATGAGCGCCATTTATATAAGGAAAATTAGTCATCATAGCCGCCTAATCCATTAAATCTGTTATCAATATTTTCAAAAGTTTTATTAACATCTTCTTTAAATTTATTAAAGTTTTCTTCTAGTTTATTTACTTTATCGAGATATAAATCGTTGTATTCAACGAGTTTATGATCAATATTCTCAAAAGTTTTTGTGGCATCTAAACTAAACTTATCAAAAGACTGCTTATTTTTTATAACTTTTTCATTAATTTCGCCAAAGTTTTCTTCTAGTTTAATTAATTTATCATGAAGTAAAGATTGATTAGTAACTACTCTTTTAAAAACTTCACCATTTTTTCTATCGGTTTCATTAAAACCCTCTTGAAATTTAGCGAAATGTTCCAAAAAGTTTGTTATTTTTCCATAAAGATCGCCTTTATATAGATTGAAATTTTCCTCAAAATTTGTAAATTTTTCATCACAATTTTCTATAGATCTTTTACTTCTCGCTTCAAGTTTTTCATAGACTTCTGTTGTAAAATCTTTAACATGCTGTTTATGATTCTCATAATTTTGTTTTAGTTCATTAAACATTTTAATAGGATCTTCTAATTGAATCAATACAACAACATCAAATGGATTAATTCCTTTACTAACACCGATAATTCTTTTTCCTTTAAAATCTAAGGCATTTTTAACATTCGGATCATGTAAATCAACAATATCGATGTTTTCTGATAATTTTAGAGGTTTTAAAATTTGTTCTTTAACAACAACATCATGTTTGTCAATACCAGGTCGAACACCGACAATTCTTTTCTTATTAGCCAAACTAACATAATTCTTTTCAACTTTGATTGCTTCAGTAATTTCATCAGCTTTTTCGATGTGAGACATTAAATTGGTAAATAATTTTTTTACACCATCATCAACTTCTTTTTCCAATGTTTTTATTTTATCAGCAACTTCATTTGAACTCATGAAATTTGCAAGTTTGTTATCATATTCTGCTTTGAAATCTTCAATCTCGACAGCAAACATATCTGAATCTGGAAGGTTTTGTAATACATTTTCTAACTTGTTATCAAACTCATTTCTCAAACTATCAAAATTTCAAACTATTATCTACATTTTGAATAATTTGTGTTCCAAATACGTCAAAAATATTTTGTGAATCCATATTTATTAAGCAATAATTTGTTAACAACTTCTTTAAAATCTTTACCAGTACTCAGTTCATTCAAAACAAAAACACATAAATGACCACAAATTGGGGGATCTTTATAGTCTTGAATCTGAGAATCATTGTAGTAGACGCTTGATTTTTTCAAATATTTAATCAATTCTATAGGTGGTTTATCCTCAATTCTTCCATACGAATCAAAATAACATGCATTCTTATCATTTTTATAATAACAAATCCAATGCGTTCCACTTCCCATAATCGAGTCTAAATTCACAATTCCACATTCAAATTTCTTAACTTTTTCAGGTAATGTATCTCTCATGAAGATTCCTCTAAAATGTTTAATATTTTTGCAGATTTCTTCCAATTCCCCGAATGTTAAAGGTTTAAATTTTTTTTTCAATGTTTGATTTCACGTAATTCAAAGTTTTTTCATCTAATCCAGATCCTGTAACATCTTCCAACTCTTTATCTAACCAATTTAAAATGTTTCGAACAATAGGAATCACATCTTTTTTAACGATTGGAGCAGCTTTACGAACATAAGGAACAACATTTTTAACAACTGGAATATTTTCTCCAAAATCTAATAAATCTTTCAAAAGTCCACCATTTTTGAGTTCTTTCAACTGATTATAAGAAAATTCTATTCTGGTTCCTTTATTGTTTTTCTTATGTTTTTCGAGTTTATTGTATTGTCTATTTGTTAAAAATATCTTATCTTCGCCATTTTTTAGTTGATCTATTTTAAATTGAATACTAACGGGTATTTTCTTCTTAAAAGCGGATTTTATTTTTTCTTTCTGATTTTTGCTGAAATTTACATTCACCTCCATTTATATAGTTAAAATTTCAAGTTCTCTTCGATTCCCATTCCTAGTTTTCTCTTCAAAAACATTGCTCCAGCTGTTGGAAGCGCAACAAATCTTTCACCTAAACTAGCATCTTTTGATAAAAATCTATCCATTGCCTTATCTTGCAAAACTTTATCTGCGATATGTCTGGAATTTGTGTCTCTATGTTTTGCATAAAAAATATCGTGTTCCATAGCAGCTTGATCTAATTTATTTATACCAGGATCTCCTCTTTTTAGTCTTTTTTTCGAGTTTTGTGCCAGGCCCCAGATACTGATAAGTTGGTACGTGTAATTCAAAAGGTAAATTGTTGATAAAATCATTCAAAAGTCCACTACCCTCAATCATAGATGAACTTATTGCCGGCAAAACTCGTTTTAAATATTTAATTCCATCAGGTTTTTCAATCATTTCATCAAGTTTGTTCGAAATAAAATCTTTAATCGCTTTCTTTTCGTTCAAAAAATTGTTGTTTCCAGCCTTCTCTTGAGCATAAATATAATTAATAATTCCATCGAGTTTTGTCAAATCGTCGATATATCTGTACTCAATCTTATTATCACTGTATTTTCTCACACCTGATCCTTCGATTCGTTTTTCCCAAATTGGTTTAATCAAATTGAGATATTTTTTACCTTTACTTGACTTTGGTTTCTTAGTTGATGGATCATTATTTTTGTAAATTGAATCAGATTTCCATAAAATTTCAGTATACTTTTTCAAGTCTTCTTCAGAATATAAACCGTCTTTTGGAACATCAGTGCCTGTTAATAATCTCCATAAACCTTGAGTTCCTTCATATGTTTTTTCATTAATAATGATATCATTATGCTCAAAATTCACGGGCAAATTTCCAATCATAAAACTTTTCTTTTTTCTGTCCCAATACAAACCAAATTTATCATCCTTTGCTCTAGGAAGAAATTTTTTACCAATTTCACCAATTATTATATCCGTTGTTCCAGGACTTATTGGTTCAACTATGGTAGAGTCTTCAATGATTCGAGGTCTAAATGGTGTTGAAGATGGTAATTTTGGCAATTCAAACTCAGATTCTGGTATCGAAATATCAGCAAAATTGTCGTACAACTGGAACCAAATTCATCAAATTTTGATTATCGCTTAAAACATTTTCAATTTTGCCCTCAACATTTTTTATTGCAGATGTTACAGGTTGATTAATTTTTTGAATAAATTCTTGTTCTTTTTCATCAATTCGAATCTGTTCTTTAAATTCTTTGATTAATTTCTTTTCTATTTGATCAAGTTTTTTCGCTTCTTCAGAAGTTACGTTCGCCATTTATTTAGGAAAATTTTGAAACGTAAACGTGGAACGTGGAAAACGTGAACACGAAACGTGAACACGGAACGTAAAACGTGAACGTGGAACGTGAAACACGAACGTGAAACATGAACGTGAAACATGAACGTGAACGTGGAACGTGAACGTGGAACGTAAAAAACGTGAAACATGAACGTGAAACATGAACGTGAACGTGGAACGTGAACGTGGAACGTAAAAACGAGAACACGAAACGTAAACGTGAACGTAAAAAAAAATCATGAAAACAACTAGATTATCACACGTTTATATTGGAAAATTTATTCAAATATTTACCATTTTTAGGCTTCAAAGTTAGATTAATAGTTAAAAATCCATAGTCTTCTTTCCAAATTTTATCACACAATTCATTAAAGTGGTTAAAACTCATATCAGATCCCACATAATTGTTGTAAATCTTTCTCGAATAGTGATCGTCTTGCTTAAAAACACACAACATATTCAAATTATTTCTAATAACTTGTTTATCAACCTTTGAAAAGCATTGAGAAAGATAGATACAAGATATGTTTTTGTGACGAGACATTACGAAATATTCCTTAATAACGTCCTGATTTTCCAAAATACAATCATCAAAAACGATTAACGAATTGGGTTTACATTCGCTTAACGGAACTATGTCCTCAGAAGCATTATAAAAATATGATATTTTCTTACTTAAGTTCTTCTCAATATTTTCAAATCTTTCTTGTAATTTTTTATAGGCGTCTTGTTCTAAAGATTTACTAAAAACATACAAATTGGAATAAGGAATCAACCTATTGTAGATAAAATTCAATAGTAAAGTTGTTTTTCCACATCCACTTGAACCAACAATTAACAATCTGATTGGTTGATCTTTCTTATTTTCTTCAAACGTTTGAAGTTTTATCTGATCTTTTTGCTTTAAAAATTTCTCCATTTAAATAGAAGATTTTCATCTTGAAGCAACGCTTGCGAAAATGAAGCTGTTCAAGTTGACTTCAGAAAGCTCTAAATTAGTTTTAAACTAGGAACATCCTATACACTTAGAGGAAGAATCAAATTATTTTATCGGTTTAAAGCGGTTTTTATTCTGACAATTTTGTAATAAATATTAGTGAAAGTTCTCCTTATTGTATAGGATTTAGTGAGAAGAACGTAACAAAATATTATGGTTTAAACAAAGGATATTATACTTTCGATCAAATAAAAAATTCCCTTAAAAATTATCTGAAAACATTCAAACAATCAGATAAATCTTTAAACTTTGACGAAAACAAGTTTGAAATGCAAAAAATTATCTCTCTAATAAAATTCAAATAAAATCACCAGTAAGAATAATGTTTTCAGCAATTATTGTAGATTTATTAGGGTTTGTTCAAGAAACTATTGAGCCAAATCAGGTATATTTAGGAAATAAAACGCCAAAATTTAGACCGTTTGATGTAATTGAAGTACATTGTAATCTCGTTGAACCTAGTTTTGAAAATCATACCGAACATTTACACAAAGAATCTGAAATTTTGTACACTTTTTTCCCAAATGTTGCTTATGGATCAAAAATCAGTGAAAAACCGAATGAAATCGATTATATTCCAATTAGAAAAAATATGAAAAGAATACAAAAAATCGTCTTAACTGTTCAAGACTCTGAGGGAAATTTATTAAATAATGAGAGTAAAACAACAATATATTTAAGATTGAAAAAGGAATAAAAATGAGTTGATGATGATGACAAAATTCAATATTTTTACTTAAAAAACAAGAGTCTATGCCATAGACCCTTTCAAAATCTTCATCCTGACACTGTTTTTATCAATGAATCTGGCCTTCATTCTCAAAATAAAAATTACTAGTTAAATTTCTTTTCTATCTAAATGGAGTCAGTTGTAGACCTACTCAATAATCAACTTAGATTTAAAAGCAAACATATCTTTACAATTGTTGACGAAAATAATGAATTTTGGTTTAAGGCTAAAGATGTTGCAGAAATATTGGAATTTAAAAATACGAGACAAGCTATCATAGATCATGTTAAAGAAAAATACAAAAAAAGCTTTGAAAACATAGATTCTGACAAGGCTATCGAATCGCGACTCTTACAAAAATTACATCCAGACACTATTTTCATCAATGAACCAGGCATATATTCTTTAATACTGAAATCTAAAATGAAGATTGCAGAAACGTTTCAAAATTGGGTTTTAGAAGAAGTTTTACCGAGTATTAGAAAATATGGCGAGTACAAACTTGAAAACGAAAATAAGCAGTTAAAAGATGAAATAAAACAGTTACAAATTAAAGATGAAATGAAATCATTGAAAATAGAGAATCAAGAATTGCGAATGGAATTAATGAAGAGAGATATGGTATGTAAAGATTTTGATAAGAAAAAACACCATGTTTTTGTGTTAATTAAGAAGAATCACATGTGGGAATGGCCTTATTACGTTATCAGAGCTCAGAAACGAGAAATACCAAACCGATTAACCAAACATCTAAAAATAAATTATCCTGAATTAGAGATTTTGTTCATTGATGACGAACCAAATTCTATCAATCTGTATAACCAAATGAAAGAATCTTTGAATATTTTATACAACGGAAATCATTTTACTACAAATATGGCAGAATCTCGATTGATTTATAGAATATCTAAATTACACGATGAAAATGTTTCTAAATTTTACTAAAAACTCTCGATTTATTATATTTTGTTTGTAAATGTTTAGCATAACTAGGTAACCATTGTAGAATTCTTTTTTCATATTCACAAGGCATTTCGTTTTTATAACTTTCGCTGAAAATTTTTTTAGCACAATCTTTGTAAAAAGCATCTTTTCTATCTTTACTATACTGCCAGTTATTAAATTCAGAAATATTTTTAATTTCTTTACAAAAGTAACACTTTTTCTCTTCTAAAGTTAATTTGTTCATTTTAACGTATAATTCCTTACAATAACAGTCTTTTCTATTCTCTTCTTGACACTTTGTACATTTCTTTTGAGACTCCATTTATATAGAAAAAATTATTACACGATGAAAATGTTAAACTCTTGAATTATGATATTTTGTTTGTAAATGTTTTTGATAATTATTTAAAAACCATTTTATAGTTCTTCCACATTCACATTGAGTATCTTCATAATATAATCTATGGTGATTCTTCTTTACACAATCTTTACAATATGAGTCTTTCTTATCTCTACTATAGTGATCACTATTAAACTCTGAAATTTTTTTAGTTTCTTTACATTTAAGACATTCTTTATCTTCCAAAGTTAATTTTTCTATTTTATCATATAATTCTTTATGATATTCCCTTTCACAATCTTTGCAATTATAATGCATTCCATCTTTCCTATTTTTATCTTTATAAAATTCATTTCAATCTTTAAATTCTTTGCACCCTTTGTACATTTCTTTTGATGCGCCATTTATATATAGAAAATTTATATTACAGTTTTGACTTCTTCAATTCATATTCATAAAACTTTCCGGTTATTTCTTCATTATTTAAATCTTTTATACTATAAGTTACAGGATCTGTGTTATTAATTTGATAAATCACAAAGATTTCTCTTGACCAATTGTTCTTATATTTGTTTCGAAAATGTTTGTTTTTTTACTAACAATTCTTACATGATCATTGACTTTAAATTTAGTTTTCGTGTGAATTTCAGGTGGAACATACTTGAAAAAAACCGACTCTAATAACTCTTTTTCTGCATCTTTATCTACGTCTTTAGGCTTCATTTTGATTGTGCTATGAACAGTATCGTTATATTTCTTTACGATTTCTTGAAGAATATCGATCCATTTAAAGTTTTTTATTAATCTCAAAAAGAACCTTCATTCTTTCATTTTGAGTTCTGTTATATCTCTCTACAATACTTGATTTCTCTTCGTTTTCAGTATGATAAATCTTAATGTTGTATTTCCTCAAAACATCGTTAAATTCTTTATTTTTAAACTCTAAAACCCTTATCTGTATGAAGTAGGTTAGGAGGTTTGTGATTGATCATTATGGCATCTTTTACTATATCTTCGAAAGCTTTTGAAATATCCTTGCCGTTTTTTTCTTTTGATAGCTCTTGACCAAGCATATTTTGAGAAAGTATCAATAACATTTAACATATACTTAAATCCATCATTTTGATCTGAATAGTTAGACATTATAACTAAATCTGCTGCCCATAAATCGTCAATTCCTAATGTTATAATTTTTCTCTTTTTAAACTTTTTTCGTACTGGTGCATGAATTTCTCGAGCTTCAATATCTATCTCATCTTTAGTCTTCAATTCTTGCTTAACAGGTTTTGGATTTGGATTCTTTATAAATTTACTCTTATTTGTCTTACATTTTGAACATTTTGCAGCAATTCTATACAATCCATTTTGAGTTTGAACGATTTTTGAATCTATATTTTTCGTTTTCTTTTTACACTTGTGACAGTGAATTAAATCATCTTCCATTTACATATCAAAGTTTCCAAGTTTATTTAATTCGTCTAATATATCTGTTTTATATCCATACGGTACTGTATCGATCTTATTTTCTAGGACAATTCTCTTATCATCTTTAGCGTTCAGTGCCAGCTTGTTTATGGTAACAGTGTACAACTCATGTTTATAACTTTTGATGACTGTCATCTCCCTAAATTCTTCTTTATCTTCGAACAAACATTTCTTCAAGTTTTCGATATTTATTGTTTTATTTACAACGCTTCTCTTAATCCCTTTACACCTAACTGGGTTTTTATCTAGATATTTGTACGAGTACATCTTAGACCTTAAACCACAAAATTCTTCTAAAACTTCGCTATTTAACTCATCTTTGAATTTCCCTATTACCTTCTTATTTTTAGTAGTGAAACATTCATGATCTTTTGGATAATCCCTTGTATCAAAGTCATCTATATTTTCTTTAATAATTTTAAAAGGATCACGTTTCAATTCTAGAAAATAACTGTCTGTATCCATGTAACACAGATTCAAATCTGGATCAAACTTCTTTAATTTGTTGTAATAAAACTCGTTACATTAGCAATTTTGAGAGGTCGAGAACTGAAAATCCTATGTATCGGTTTGTTAAATTTAACCTTTTGTTTGTAACATGTGACTCGCTATACAGTTGTCGTCAAAGATGTTAAAGCATTTGAAATTTGTTTTCTTAGCTTGTTTCATTGAAAATTCTTCATTTCCAAGCTTAATATCACATCTGTTTCTTACATTTTCCATAGATTTTCCAAAAACTGAGTTGTTTCATCAGCTTATAAAAGTCCTTTTCAAAGTCGCTTGTAGCTTTGGTTCTCATGTTTGTGTTAAAATCAATGTATTCTTTCATAAAAGGCTTCTGATCGAATGCAATAACTCTATTCACATGTTTCAAAATCATACCTTGTTCCAAATAGAACTTCAAATTTCTCGAATGAACAACGTATTCAGTTTTATCCAGTAGAGTTGTGCAAAGTTTGTTTTTTATAATGTTCGGGAGCAAGAGGTAAATCCTTGTGATGTTCGTGTAAATTTGTTGGATATCCAAGATCGACTTCGAGAATATAGCCATAATCTTCGTCGCCAGTGAGTTTCTAAAATTGTTTCTTGCCACTCTTCTTTTGTATACGTTTTAGGATCCATCCACTTGATATCACTAAACGGCAGTTTTTTTGCATAAGACCATACCCATAAAGGTTGTTTGCATCGAGATAGAGTAAATAGTTTTCGGGCTTTGTCCTTATCAAAATCTTTTAAATATTTGTTATTTGCTTTCACATATCGTTTAATACACTGAGAAATGCCTCCGCGAATACCTTTTTCGATCATCAAATACATATTATAATCACTAATTAATTGTAATTCTATCTTCGTTAATTTTAACATAGCATCCCATGCAAGACTGGGAGCTGTTAGATAGTGTGCTGGATCAAGCTTATAGCAATTCAAACAAATATTCCTAAAATTTTCAAAGATATCAGCGAGCAATAGAACATCTTGAATGTTATAGAGATCAGAGTAATTTCCTAGATTTTTTCTCTTTTAATTTGTTCCAAAACATTTAAGTAGTGTTGAAAATCTTTCTCAGATATGCTCTCATCTGTCCAAAAGTGAATAGAAATCTTGAATTCTCAATTCTTCTGTGTAATCAAGTTTTTCAATATTGTCGATAAATTCATAGGGAAATATTCCTTTTCCAGATAGAATTTTAAAAATCTCGTCGTCGTCATTTGGCTGTCTTTCTATTATCTCATTCAGTCCATCTTGTATAAAATGATTTGTATGTTTGAAGTCTTCTCTCTTTAGATTTTTAGCTAACTTTTCTATAGACGAGGCCATGAATCTGAACGTGTCTACAAATGAAAACTTGATGAATTTTCTTGGCTTATCACCTTCGAATTCATAGCCATATCCAGAATTTACAGAATAATTTATATATTTTTCATCGGTGTTTGCAATCAAATCAACATTTCCATATTGTTTAGCCAATTCTTTTATGTACAAATGAGTATCGTAATTTGACATATTGTGGCAGAAAACGGGAATATTCTGAGGAAATTTCAAATTTAGATTGCAACATGCATGAGCTGCGCCTCGAAACTTGCCGGTTAAATGACAATGATCTCTCACTTTATTATAACTCTTATCTTTCCAACTATCAGGAGTAAAACCATACTGAATTGACCCAACATCATAAGCAGACCATTCACAGATATGACAAACGTTTGAATTTTGATATGAAATTTCTTCTTCTTCAGTTAATTTCATAGGTTTTTTGTTCTTAGAATTATATTTTTTCGCTATGTATTTCGATAATTTATTGAGTTCTTCAAACAATTTTGTCGGGACGTTTTTCAAATCTTCTTCATTTTTGGCACGATAACATATCGGTTTGTACATGCGATTGGTCACATTCGACACTAAATATAGAGTAAAACCAATGCCTAAGGAATGAGTAAGGAATGTGCCTCTGAATCTTGGTTGTAGTCGATCTTTGTGGATTGTTCTTGCATGTCGGAATTTTTTCTAATATGCTCTCAAAGTCCATATAAATTACGTACGGATGGTTAAATTTCTTTTGATAATTAGTAAATTTAGTTGTTTGACCTGGAAATGGCATAATTGGCTTACAAACTTCATGATTTTTACAAATTTCTAAATGATCTGTTAAATCTCCAGATTTGTAAAAATGGCTTAAACATCTTCTACACAAAAATTTTCTTTCTTTATGTTTAGACAACTGCGAAGAAACAAGCTTATTTAAATCGGTTATCAAAACATAATGAGATTTATCATCTTGTTTAACATACAATAAATCAATGTTTGTTTCAGCGTCATATTTTTCAGAAATTTGTAACGGAACAATGTTAATATTTTCATCAAAACTGTAGACATTGATAGACATTGTTGGATACTTATACTTGGAATTGTAGCTTCGTTTTTCAAATATTTGTATATCTTTCAGAGACATTGGATACTCAAAACCTGAAAATATTTTCGTCATTCACAAATTTTTCGTATTGCTTTACACGTTCACAGTCTCTTTCTGGTTTTTCAATAGCACATCTTATTGAGTAAATAAAGCAAAAATCATCTCTATTTTTTATATTTATACAAGCTTTTTTTTTTGATATTCTTTGGTAAATCGATGTATGATCCTGCATTCATCATTTCGTGTTTGTTAAGGCTCAAAACTAGTTGTTTACAACTTTTAAATGTCCATCCGGAACCTTTATTTGGATTATTCGTTTGTTCTCGATGTGTTAATTTATTAAATTGCTTAGTAATAAAGTCGTTTACGTCAAAGATTTCGTCTGCTTTGATAGTAAAATACATTAGACATGTTTGCGGTTCACCATTCACTAAAGTTCGTTCGTATTCACATTCCAAAGAGAGATAGCCCTTCATATTTTTAACATTTTCTTGAAATTTCTCGATTAAACTTTTAATTTCTGACCGCATAATTGAAAGATATTTGTAAATTGACATGGAATTGTCGTTCAAGTTTGTTAAAATGTATTGCTTGAAAAGACCGTGTATTGAGGATAAAACTTCTACATCAATGATATTTTCGGATTTTACTTTAAGAGTTTTATCAATTTCTTCGATCATTTCAGACTTGGTTTTATCGTTAGTACCGATAGCCAACTTTTCAGCTATTGAATGAAGTTTTTCATCATTAAATAGGTCGAGATTTTTCTTTTCAACTTTGAAATTTCTCTTTAATTCACGTAATTTCTCAATATTAAACATGTTTTTCGTGATCGGCAATTTTATTTTCTCTAGCCCACTGTCTTAAATAATTTAGTTCATTATTGTAAATTTGCTTGTTTTTTCATGACTTTTAGAATTATAATGGCGATCATAGTTTTTTCTTAAAATTTTCTATTTTGCAGAACGGACATGATATTTTATCGCCCTCCATTTAGATAGAAAAATTTATTTAACTAAATGGTGCTTGTAAACCAACGATTGCGCCTCTCACGGCGTGATATCACTACGGATATGACGCAGGCGAAGCGATTATCGTGATGGTCGGTCTGTAGTAGCACACCTCGACTGTCATTGATACACACAGCGCAATCTTTCGGAACTAAAATGTCGGTAATGCAGATTTGCTTTTAAGAATAAAAATTGTGTTCCCGTTTACTATTATAACATTTTCTTTTTCAAAATGTTAGATAATTTTACCTATTTTAAATATGCGTACATTTTGTTACTTGTAATTTTCAAATTATATTTTAAATTAATTTCTTAAATTTTTTACTTCTCGATGGGCTGTTGTATTGTGTTGCTGAGTATATATGTCCGCGAATTCGGTTTGGTCGGTTAGGAAGTTTACTTCTGAACTGTTTTTTCAATGCGAGTGGCCATAGCGGAGAAACACCAAGTTCAGAAGTATTCAGATCGTATTCCGGAACCATTTCTCTATCCGTATCTCGCTCTTCTCTCTCTCTCTAGCCTGAATATAGATCCTAGCCTATAAACGGCAGAAGTGATCGTGTCATAGGCATAAAAAGAGAGGGAGAGAGAAAGAGACAGAGGGAGGAGAAAAGGTCGACCGAGAAATGGTTTTGCACTTTTTGACTTTGAATTTTTTCTATTTAAATGGAGTTCTTGAAAGAGTTAAATGATATTGGAGAATGTAAGTTTAAAGAGTATAAGAAGTTAAATGAATTGGAAGAAAATAAGAAATACAAAAATCTTGAATTTGGAGAAAATGAAAGATAAATTCGGGTTTTACAATAATTGCCGAGTTGGAAGATTGTAAAGTACACTTGCCGAACAGATTTTTGACTGTTTTGGATGAGAAAAAGATTAAAGAATTAAAAACAAAAAATGAAAAATTACACTTGATTGTTACTGGAAAGAAGACTATAAAAGATAAAGAAATTATAACAATTAACTTTGTAGAATAAAGTCTTAACTCTAAAACTTGCAGTCCCTCCCCACGTCATAGTACTGTTTTGATAACCATAGTTGGTGTCTTTCTTCATAGGAATCACATGGAATATTATCTACAGTAATACCTTTTGTTTCACACAAAATGTGGCTATATTCTATAAGAAAAATTGTATAATGCTCTTTAATGAATTGTGTTGATAAATCTTGATACTCACAAAAATTCCTAAGAAATTCATCAATTAAGTCTTGATTATCTTGAAAGAACGTATAATATGGGAAAAATTTCATAAAAAAACGATGAAAACTCTCTGTTTGTTTATTTTTTACTTTCTTTTCAATATCTTTCGTAATTATATTAAATATGTAATCCCTTACTTTTTTAGTTTTTTTGCCGATAGTAAAACACTCCATTAGACGTTTTTTCTGCAAAAGACTTTACAAGTTCTTTGAATTCTGTATCATTTAAGGAAAGTATCAACTGTTCTTTAAAATGTTTTGGTAATTCGTTGAACTCGTTAAAATTGTCTTTCTTTGTAAGTTTTTGAAATGCTAGAAACTGAAGAGAGCTTGGTGAGTTCATGTTGTTTATTTAGTAGAAAAGTTTTTTATTAAAGTATGTTTTTAGTAAAAATGTTTTAAATTGATAAAATTTTATTAAGATAAATCCTTTATTCGTAGCAGATTTGACAACATTTTACAAAGCACAGCTTAAGAAAGTAGAAGCTCAGATTTGGTTAATTTTTCATTCCACAGAGTAGATTAGTAATGTACCGATCGCTTTTGGAGACGAACGACTGTAGATTCGGTTAATTTTTCATTGAGATTTGCTGTGTTATTTCTCAGCTTCCTTTATGGTACATTGAACAGTATTTTACATTGCTTTTCGGTCGGCTCCGAAAGTGCGCCAGGAACCCCATATTACTATCTACTTATATATATATATATTATATATATATATATATATATATATATATATATATATATATATTTGAGAAGAAAAAAAAAAACAAGGGGACAAACGCAGACAAAACTACCCAGAAAGGTTGCCTACTCAGGTGCACCTCGAGAACAAAACTATAAGTGGTCAACCCAGACTTTTGGATAAAATTAAAAATCTTTATAAATTTAAGTTAGACAGAATTTAGAGCGCCAAATTTCAAACAGGAAAAGCCAAAATTACCCGGAGTCCTGTGGCACAGGGCGGGTTCCTGAAAGGATAAAATTAACCTAAAATTAACTACGTAAAACTAGATAACAAACTGGATAACAATACTTAAATAACAGGCACACTGAGACAATATCACAGCAGGGTATCACAGAGAAATAATGTCCTCAGGTAGGAAAACCTTAGTAGCCCGCCATGGCACCGGTGTAAGGACCCGGCCCAAGAATCATGGGAGAGGCGGACATTGGAGCTGGAGCTCGTGAACCTCGTCAGTTGACACAGCCGTGTTTAGCCAGACATTTGGGGCAGAACAAAACCCAAAACTAAATAAAAGGGTAAAAACAAAATAAACTTCACTAGTAACGGTCTGAACAGAAGTGAAAGTCGCTACTCTCTCGATCCAGTCGCAGACAACACCAAAGCCTCGAAGAGTCAACGAGAGCAAACACCAACAACAAAATAAAACACTATAACAAAAAAGAGTCGGGAAAAACCGAAAGGGGCACGAGAATTTGACCCGGCTCATAAGAAACTGTATATGTCAATAGTTCAGCGTTTTGTTTATAAACTTTTTAATTTAAACGTTATACATTAATTTTAAAATGTAACGAAATTAATAAACTAACTTTCCTTTTATAAAAGTTCTGCATCCGTTCTGAAACCGTTTTTGATGTTACTTTAATAATTTGACTGAATAAATACGGCAATGTATTCTCTGTTAAAAAGGATTGTTATTGAACTTTAACTTAATTCAAGTGAAACTCCAACTTCACTCAAGTGAACCATCTGGAAGCGCAACATCCTTCAGTAGCTGACAACTTACAGGAAATGGTTGGTCGTGAATCTAAACCTTCAACACTTCAAATTATATCTTTCAGGAATTCCGGCAATATTACAAACCAATTTAAGTTTTGTAATTAAGCACTTCTCTTCTTAAAGTTAGTTAAACTTGACGGAAAGTTAGTTACTACACTAATAGCTGATTTACAGTTAGAAACAATATTTTACGTAGTAAAGGTTACTGTTCTAAAAATTATGATTACCTTTCCAACAAAGTTATAAACAACTAACTATATAGATAACTACAAACTGTTCAACAGTTTTAATTTACCTCGCTCAGTTTTTATGAAATAACAAGAATCAAAACAATATACACTTTTTCAAAACAACTCTTTAGTTACAGTTCAGATTAATATCAAAGTATGATTTTTTTTCTTATGGATACTTTTACAGCTGTTGTTATGTTTTTACCACACTGAGTAAAACGTTATAGGGAATTAGCATTTGCTCTCCTTTTTTTCCGTAGGTTAAAATACCAACGCGGTTAAGAATGTTTTCAAGTAAAATAAACACAAATAACTGCGGATTTTAAATTCCAGATCACTTTTGTTATTTAATTTGTAATCTTATAAAGTCTAAATATACCAATCTTTAAATCATTTTTGGCAATATTGTGTTACGGTTATGAATTGTTTTAAACAATAAGAATAAATTATATATTTGATTAAATTGTTTCATAAAATGTTTGTAATATGTTATCTAAAAGAATTCTAAAATTTATAGAGAGCTATAAAAAAGGTACAAGTAATCAAATTTTGGATAACTATCATGAAATATAATACTCTTTTTTGTAACCAAACAAGACTCAAAAAACATGATAACAACAAAAATTTATATATTTAAAAGGACACTAAACGATTTAGACAGTAAGTATTATAAATTGATATCTATATTGTCACAGACTTTTAACATTGCATTTACTCTCTATAATTTTTTTCTTATTACTAGATGAATAAAAATGCTACATGTTAAAATCTCGTATGATTCTACAATCTTTGTTTATGATGTGTCTTATTAGTAATGCCTATGAATTCCGTACACACTTTTTTTAACTAAGATGGATATATGAATCATTCTAATGCAACATATCAAACCTACGGTTGGGAATTCCAAGATGCAGTATGAACCTTTAGTGAATGCAAGCTTACCACGCTCTCCTTACATTTCTAATCAACAGTATGGAATACTAGGCTCTCTGTGCATGTTATTATCTGCAGTATGGAATGTCAGTTTAACATGCTTTCTATCCGAGTCTTATCTACAGTACGTAATGCCAGCTTACCACGCTCTCTTTAAACAGTTATGTAAACTTATTTGCATCCAAAAAAAAAAAAAAAAAAAATGAAATATATTTTATAAAATACAATTTTGACCTAGAAAATGTGTTTATGCTGTGTTTGAGTTTCGCATGTAAGATAACTTATTGTATGAGGATGTGTATTGTTTTATAGTATTCTTTTTACATATGTAATAATGTGCCTTGTTTGAAGTGTATTATTCCCACTAAGAGGTAGGTAAACTGTAGTGCAGTTGAACATTCACATTAATAAAACCTGTTTCACCATCAATATGTATGTAAGAAAACACGGCCGCTCCACCATGCCTAGAGGCCGTGTCTAAAACACCATAGTGAATTCAATTTTTCACCTAAGACAATGAGAGCACCTCTTTACCCACATTAACCTTATTTTGTTTTTCGAGATGTCCCGTATTTTTAAACGATGTAATTAGTTCATTTAAAACTTCTTCGTCACCGACTTTTTTATCCCTTCAAAAGAACATGGCTCCATATTCCAGGAGTCAAGTCTGTAATGTCAGATTCCAAATGATGCACTACTAGAAAGGGAAACTCAAGATTGATAAGTGTATTATCTTACGTGCAAGCCCGAGTTAGGTTACATTGAGAGGGCGGGAGACACAAGAATGGCGAAGGCGAGTTTTGCTTTAGGTAGATCAACGATGGCGATTTTGACACGGAGAATATAGAACATCAAGAAAGGCCAAGAATTTTAGAGATGAATTTCAGAACATATCTGATGAAACACAAGATGAACTTAGGGCAAAATTGGGATTACTCCCAACAAACCATTTCGGTATATCTAAAAGGCATGTGCGTGGTCCACAAAGAAGGAAGGTGCCACACATGTTGAAGCCAAGAGATGTCAAAATTTAGACGAGACAATTTTATATTAGATACATTAAAAATAAAGTTACCAGCACTTAGTACTAAACTTCTTAAGGAGAGTAACAAAAACAAACAAGGCCACAAACGTAATGTTCTTGGCTTAAATTTAAAAACTAAACTAATGGTCTCTGGATCTACGTTGTTCTCAGCTTCTAATATCAGCTTCTAATTGCATTAACAGTAATGATTCTAAATTTTCATTTGTCTAAGACAACCTCGATCTAGTTTTAATAAGTTTTCAATTTAAAAATGCAGGTTCACAGAGACTTTAGTCTATGGGATGGTTAGAATATGTAGTTCATGTTTAATTTTAATATAATTTTATATGCACACACTTGATACAACTGTTGCATGATGCCAATACTTTGCACTGGATCTAATGGCATTCATCATCTTCTTCTTGATCATCACTGCCATCGAGTTTCTCACCTGAGACATCTTCATACTACTATTCGACATTCATACGTGCCTTTTAAATCTGGGCCATACATTCATGAACAAGATAAGTTCTTTCAGCTTTTTTTCATAAATTTTCAAAAGAATTTCTCATATTTTCGTCAACCATTTGAAGACTGTTCTTCAGAAGAGGGCTGTACTGTTATTTAATTTTACTTCATATAGTACAATGTTTTCGTAACCCAATTACTTGTTACTGGTTAGTATAAGTTACATCCAATGTTCTTGGAACTAAATTCTTGGCGGATTGATAAACTAATTGGAACGCGTTTTAAATAATTCTCTCGGGAACTTGGTAGCTGCTGAAACTCGTTACCGAAGGAACACCTCGTGCGTCTTTTCCGTAGGTAAAAATGTATATTTTCGTATCATAAGTAGCCCTTTAATGCGATACATCTAATTTGAATGTAATGTAAAGTTAAATTATAACTTGTAAAGTAACTTATCTTGAATGTGTTTTATTTGCCAGATCAACTTGGATAATATTTGTGGCGATGTCCTTCTGACGAGATTTCTCTGTCGTGATTATAAGTTGTTTCGATACATGGCTAATACCGTCGCGATTTTGTTTTATGCGAGTCGTAGTTCGCTCTTTGAGCTCACTTCTTGAATTCTAGCCCAATTACTTCATGTTTTAGACTTCAAGTCTATTAATCTTACCCTTTTCGTCTACAACTGCATTGTCGAGCCAAGAATGCTGACCCCCGCGTTTGCGAGACAAGTTCATTCGTAAAGGGAAGTTATTGTTAAAGTTGTATCGTTATTAATTTCGAAGGTACAATCCATAGAACATTGGAATATTTAGGCCCGTCCCCATAGTATCATATTTGAGATCATTCATACTCAATTTGGCAGCAACGTGGCAATACTTTATTTCATTTTACCAACTTGAAGTGTCGCTTTCATATTTAATTGCCAATATTAAAAATAACTTGAACTTCAAATTTCGAGTATTTATTACTATAAACTCAGCGGTATCCAACCCCACGTGTATTGTCCATTCGGTACAAGACCATTTATCTATTCTGCTGAATATTTTATTTGTAGTATTGCTGCGAGTTTGCCATCTAGTCCAGTGGTTTCCAAATTGTACTCACGAATTGGGCTCTCTGAACATTTTTAGTATTTTAATTATATCTTTAAAAAAACATGGAGCTCTTCCATTATACTGATAATGCGATTGATACAGTGAGGCAATTAACTGTATTAGATTTTTACAAGATTTAAAACATGCGCGTAGTATCATGTGTGAACTTTATTTGAGGTTTTTTCTGGCTATTTATGCCTGCAATCATTATACTGGCCACACATGTTAGGTGCGCCATCAAACGCATTTGTTACGCAATCACTCAAAAGTATTTAAAGTTCTGTCAATGCTCCAGAGAGAGAGTGTTAAGCAATGTATCTGCTGTAGTGGATACTACACTTTTTATGCCAGAAGTCTCTCACACACTTTATGTTCTTTAACATACCTGGCTAATACTGCACGTTTATCGTAGCTATATAATATTAATTGAGCAAAACCGAGTATTTTCCTGCTGATTTGATTTAATTTTCCACGACAGATTCAATATCTTATGTCATGCTGGTCAATGTATGTATTCTAACTGCGAAATCTGTCAATTCCAGAACAAGAGGGCACCAAATATTTTCAGGCTGGAGGGCACACCGGAATAGTCCTGGTGTACCCGCACATGTGACATTATAATATGCATAATAATATTTTATACTTTGTATTAAATGTAGCAGAATATAATATGGCACATAAAATTCTCCCATGCAAGAAGATATATTACGTAATGTAATTTTAGTCTGTGTAAGAGAATATGATGATGTATGTCAGTCTAAATTAGTTTAGAATACATCCACAGAATCGAAAAAGATTTACAAAAAGAGATAAAGATGGACGATATTGCTACAGACTTCACTACTAACAATGAAAACCACAACTTGACTGCTCGAATGTTAAGTTTAGCTCCAGCTCACCTTCCTCGTAGATCTGACATTATTACACACTTCATAGTGCACTCGGTTGTACACATGATGAGACAGTAAGAATGTGATATATGTGTGTGTTCATCTAGATTACAATATTTATTATTCTAGGTGTGTCTGTAGTTAACACGATCCAAAGAGTTCATTTTTAAACTTCTTCATCACAGATTTTTTTTTATCTCTACAGATGAATATGTCGCTGGTTTCCAGGAGTGAAGTCTATGCCAGCTTCAGATCTCATCCATTATACTAAGAGGAAAGGGACCTAACAGCTAAACTCAACATTTACATTGAATCAATCCTTCCTAACCTAGGTATGTCATTATCTAGAAATGTGGTTACTCCACCGTAATTTGGAATAATATCTATTGTCAATAAGCAGGTCATTTCATAATAGCCATAATCAAAGAAACTATAGAAATCGAAACAATTTGAAAGAGTTCTCATAATAATAAGACTATTAAGATATACAGGCATAATCGTACATACAATATATAATAAATAAATAAATATATATATATATAAGTAGATATGAATGTGAGGGTTCTAGCTCACTTTTGGGACAGTCAGAAAATCAACGTAAAATACTGTTTAAAGGGCAATAAACTAATCTGTAACTCACGAATGAAAAATTAACCGAATCTATAGCTGTTTTACTGTTCATTGTAGGCTTCTAATTTCTAAGCTGTTTTAATGAAAAAATCCAGAAATCTTCGAAATCTTTATTCCACGAAGTTAATTGTAACACAGTCCTTTATCTTTAATAGTCTTCTTTCCAGTAACAACCAAGTGTAATTTTTTCATTTTTGTTCAATTCTTTAATCTTTTTTTCATCCAAAACAGTCAAAAATCTGTTTGGCAAGTGTACTTTACAATCTTCCAACTCGACAATTATTGTAAACCCGAATTTATCTTTCATTTTCTCCAAATTCACAATTTTGTATTTCTTATTTTCTTCTAATTCTATTAATTTCTTGTATTCTTTGAATGTTAAATCACCAACCTTATTCAACTCTTGTAACAGTGCCATTTACATAGAAAAAAAATAATACTTCTACACTTTTAAGGTGAAAAATCAACACTATACTTCCAAAATACACAAAATACCGGGGTTTTGACCCTAAAAACGTGTTTTTAGGGTCACAACCACAGCTCTTAAGGTGCATATATACTAGAGTTTTTTTGAAAAATCCTGAAAATCTACTGAATTTCTCTAATTATTGCGAATTTTTAGCTTTAAAGTTGATAATGTGAACGATATTTCTCGAAAAATCACTACAAAAATTGAAATTTAAAAAAATCTCTAAATAAAAATTTTTCTATATAAATAGAAGAATCAAAGGCTGTTTAACCATAAATTGTGCTGATTTGTATCAAATTTTAGTAAAAATCTGTACTTTTCAAAGTGTTAGTTAAACAAATTTTTCTTCTTTAAATAGAAGAATCAAAGGCTGTTCAACCATAAATTGTGCTGATTTTTATCAAATTTTGATAAAAATCCTTAGAAATCTACTGAATTATTGCTATTTTTCAACTTAATAAAAAGATATTTTACTAAAAAGTAAAACTTGGCAGATTCAAATTTTCCCTATTTAAATGGAGAGGAAAAAGATATCCTGCCCGTACTGCAAAAAAGATGTTTTCGAACATCATTTTACCCGACATTATAAGTCGAAAAAATCATTTGAAGAACAAAGAAATTTATAATAGAGAACTAAATTATTTGAGGACTTGGGGCTAAAGAGAATCAAATCGATGGTCACGAGAAGATGTACAATATAGAAAAATTGCGTGAACTAAAGAAAACTTTTAAGGAAAGTAAAAAAGATCTCAATCTATTTAAAGATGAAAAAATTCAATCAATCGCTGAGAAATTGTCCATTGAAACAAACGATAAAACTAAGTCTGAAATGATCGAAGAAATTGACAAAACTCTTAATGAGAAACCTGAAAATATCATTGATGTAGAAGTTTTATCCTCAATACATGGTCTATTTAAGCAATACATTTTAACAAATTTGAACGACAATTTCATGTCAATTTACAAATATCTTTCTATTTTGCGCCCAGAAATTAAAAGTTTAATCGAAAAATTTCAAGAAACTGTGAAAAATAGTAAAGGATATCTCTCTTTAGAATGCGAATACGAACGAACTTTAGTGAACGGTGAAACACAAACTTGTCCAATGTACTTTACTATAAAAGCAGACGAGATCTTTGATGTAAACGACTTTATTACTAAGCAATTTAATAAATTAACACATCGAGAACAGACAAATCATCCAAATAAGGGTTCTGGATGGACATTTAAAAGCTGCAAACAACTAGTTTTGAGCCTTAATAAACACGAAATAATGAACGCAGGATCATATATCGATTTGCCAAAGAAAATCAAAGATAAGAAAGCTTGTGTAAATATCAAAAATAAAGATGATTTCTGTTTTGTTTTATTCTAATCCGATGCGCTATTGAAAAACCTGAAAAGAAATGCTGACAGAGCAAAGCAAATACGCGAAATTTGTAAATGACGAGATATTTTCAGGTTTCGAGTATCCAATGTCCTTAAAAGATATACAATTATTTGAAAAACGAAGCAGTAAAGCAAAGTATAATTATCCGAATAATTGTCTGTAAATGTCTATAGTTTTGATGAAAAACTCAATATTGTTCCGTTACAAATTTCAGAAATTTATGATGTCCGAGTTAGAAATTGATTTATTTTATGTTAAACAAGATGACAAATCTCATTATGTTTTGATAACAGATTTAAATAAGCTCGTTTTCTCTCAGTTATCTAAGTGTAAAAATAAAAAATTTCTATGCAGAAGATGTTTAAGCCATTTCTACAAATCTGGAGATTTAACAGATCACTTAGAAATTTGTAAAAATCATGAAGTTTGTAAGCCAATTATGCCATTTCCAGGTCAAACAACTAAATTTACTAATTATCAAAAGAAATTTAAAACCATCCGTACGTATATTTATATGGACTTTGAGAGCATATTAGAAAAAATTCCGACATGCAAGAACAATCCACAAAGATCGACTACAACCAAGATTCAGAGGCACATTCCTTACTCATTCCTTAGGCATTGGTTTTACTCTATATTTAGTGTCGAATGTGACCAATCGCATGTACAAACCGATATGTTATCGTGCCAAAAATGAAGAAGATTTGAAAAACGTCCCGACAAAATTGTTTGAAGAACTCAATAAATTATCGAAATACATAGCGAAAAAATATAATTCTAAGAACATGAAACCTATGAAATTGACAGAAGAAGAAGAAATTTCGTATCAAAATTCAAACGTTTGTCATATCTGTGAATGGTCTGCTTATGATGTTGGGTCAATTCAGTATGGTTTTACTCCGGATAGTTGGAAAGATAAGAGTTATAATAAAGTGAGAGATCATTGTCATTTAACCGGCAAGTTTCGAGGCGCAGCTCATGCATGTTGCAATCTAAATTTGAAATTTCCTCAGAATATTCCCGTTTTCTGCCACAATATGTCAAATTAACGATACTCATTTGTACATAAAAGAATTGGCTAAACATAATGGAAATGTTGATTTGATTGCAAACACCGATGAAAAATATATAAATTATTCTGTAAATTCTGGATATGGCTATGAATTCGAAGGTGATAAGCCAAGAAAATTCATCAAGTTTTCGTTTGTAGACACGTTCAGATTCATGGCCTCGTCTATAGAAAAGTTAGCTAAAAATCTAAAGAGAGAAGACTTCAAACATACAAATCATTTTATACAAGAATGGACTGAATGAGATAATAGAAAGACAGCCAAATGACGACGACGAGATTTTTAAAATTCTATCTGGAAAAGGAATATTTCCCTATGAATTTATCGACAGTATTGAAAAACTTGATTACACAGAAGAATTGAGAATTCAAGATTTCTATTCACTTTTGACAGATGAGAGCATATCTGAGAAAGATTTTCAACACTACTTAAATGTTTGGAACAAATTAAAAGAGAAAAAATCTAGGAAATTACTCTGATCTCTATAACATTCAAGATGTTCTATTGCTCGCTGATATCTTTGAAAATTTTAGGAATATTTGTTTGAATTGCTATAAGCTTGATCCAGCACACTATCTAACAGCTCCCAGTCTCGCATGGGATGCTATGTTAAAATTAACGAAGATAGAATTACAATTAATTAGTGATTATAATATGTATTTGATGATCGAAAAAGGTATTCGCGGAGGCATTTCTCAGTGTATTAAACGATATGTGAAAGCAAATAACAAATATTTAAAAGATTTTGATAAGACAAAGCCCGAAAACTATTTGTTGTACGTCGATGCAAACAACCTTTATGGGTATGGACTTATGCAAAATTTACCATATAACGAAATCAAGTGGATGGATCCTAAAACGTATACAACAGCAGAATGGAAAGAAACAATTTTGGAACTCACTGGCGACGAAGATTATGGATATATTTTAGAAGTTGATCTTGAATATCCAACAAATTTGCATGAACATCACAAAGATTTACCTCTTGCTCCAGAACATTATAACAACAAACTTTGCACAACTCTACTGGATAAAACTGAATACGTTGTTCATTCGAGAAATTTGAAATTCTATCTGGAACAAGGTATGATTTTGAAACATGTGAATAGAGTTATTGCATTCGATCAGAAGCCTTTTATGAAAGAATTCATTGATTTTAACACAAACATGAGAACCAAAGCTACAAGCGACTTTGAAAAGGACTTTTATAAGCTGATGAACAACTCAGTTTTTTGGAAAATCTATGGAAAATGTGAGAAACAGATGTGATATTAAGCTTTGAAATGAAGAATTTTCAATGAAACAAGCTAAGAAAACAAATTTCAAATGCTTTAACATCTTTGACGACAACTGTATAGCGAGTCACATGTACAAACAAAAGGTTAAATTTAACAAACCGATTTACATAGGATTTTCAGTTCTCGACCTCTCAAAATTGCTAATGTACGAGTTTTATTACAACAAATTAAAGAAGTTTGATCCAGATTTGAATCTGTGTTACATGGATACAGACAGTTATTTTCTAGAATTGAAACGAGATCCTTTTAAAATTATTAAAGAAAATATAGATGACTTTGATACAAGTGATTATCCAAAAGATCATGAATGTTTCACTACTAAAAATAAGAAAGTCATAGGAAAATTCAAAGACGAACTAAATAGCGAAGTTTTAGAAGAATTTTGTGGTTTAAGGTCTAAGATGTACTCGTACAAATATCTAGATAAAAACCCAGTTAGGTGTAAAGGAATTAAGAGAAGCGTTGTAAATAAAACAATAAATATCGAAAACTTGAAGAGATGTTTGTTCGAAGATAAAGAAGAATTTAGGGAGATGACAGTCATCAAAAAGTTATAAACATGAGTTGTACACTGTTACCATAAACATGCTGGCACTGAACGCTAAAGATGATAAGAGAATTGTCCTAGAAAATAAGATCGATACAGTACCTTATGGCTATAAAAATGAAGCAAAATCTGATATATTAAGATGAGTTAAATAAACTTGGAAACTTTAACATGTAAATGGAAGATGATTTGATTCACTGCCACAAATGTAAAAAGAAAACGAATAATATAGATTCAAAAATCGTTCAAACTCAAAATGGATTGTATAGAATTGCTGCAAAATGTTCAAAATGTAAGACAAACAAGAGTAAGTTTATAAAGAATCCAAATGAAAAACAAGTAAAGAAAGAATCTAAGAATAAAGGAAGAAATCGAGATTGAAGCTAGAGAAATTCATGCACCAGTACGAAAAAAAGTTTAAAAAGAGAAAAATTATAACTTTAGGAATTGACGATTTATGGGCAGCAGATTTAGTTATAATGTCTAACTATTCAGATCAAAATGATGGATTTAAGTATATGTTAAATGTTATTGATACTTTCTCAAAATATGCTTGGTCAAGAGCTATCAAAAGAAAAAACGGCAAGGATATTTCAAAAGCTTTCGAAGATATAGTAAAAGATGCCATAAGGATCAATCACAAACCTCCTAACCTACTTCATACAGATAAGGGTTTAGAGTTTAAAAATAAAGAATTTAACGATGTTTTGAGGAAATACAACATTAAGATTTATCATACTGAAAACGAAGAGAAATCAAGTATTGTAGAGAGATATAACAGAACTCAAAATGAGAGAATGAAAGTAATTTTTGAGATTAATAAAAAACTTTAAATGGATCGATATTCTTCAAAAAATCGTAAACAATTATAACGATACAGTTCACAGCACAATCAAAATGAAAACCGAAAGACGTAGATAAGGATGCAGAAAAGGAGTTATTAGAGACCGTTTTCAAGTATGTTCCACCTGAAATTCACACGAAAACTAAATTTAAAGTCAATGATCATGTAAGAATTGTTAGTAAAAAACAAACATTTTCGAACAAATATAAGAACAATTGGTCAAGAGATATCTTTGTGATTTATCAAATTAATAACACAGATCCTGTAACTTATAGTATAAAAGATTTAAATAATGAAGAAATAACCGGAAAGTTTTATGAATATGAATTGAGAAAGTCAAAGATTTTTTCTATATAAATGGAGGCTCAAAAGAAATGTTCAAGGTGCAAAGAATTTAAAGATTTTGAAGCTTTTCATAAAAATAAGAATACCAAAGATGGATTATACTATTATTGTAAGGATTGTCATAAAAAATATGCAAGAGAATTATACGATAAATTAGAAAAATTAACGTTAGAAGAGAAAAAATGTTGCGTTTGTAAAGAAATTAAGGATATTTCCAAATTTTACGATTGGCATTATAGTAAAGATAACAAGAAGGCTTTTTGTAGAGATTGTGCTAGTAGAATTAAACGAGAAAGTCAAAAGAAAACCGACTCTTTGCGAGTGTGGACGAATCATTCAATGGTTACCTTATCTTCAAAAACATTTACAAACAAAATATCATAATTCCGAGAGTTTAATAAAAATTTAGAAACATTTTCATCGTAAAGTCCAGATTCATTGATAAAAACAGTGTCAGGATGTTAAGGGGCCATTCGAATAGCCCCTTGTTTCTCGGGGTCTATGGGATAGACTCCTGTAATTTTATACATACAAAAGTTGTTTTTATCATCATTATCGACATTATTTATGATAGCTTGCCTCGTGTTTTCATATTCTAAAATTTCTGCAACATCTTTTGCTTTGAACCAAATTTTGAAACGTTTCTGCAATCTTCATTTTAGATTTCAGTATTAAAGAATATATGCCCGGTTCATTAATGAAAATAGTGTTTTTTGAAAGTTTGAAGGTAAGAACGATTCGTTCCCCCCTTCTGAATCTATGTTATCGTAGTTTTTTTATATTTGTCTTTAACGTGATCTCTAATCGCTTTCATCGTATTTTTAAATTCCAATATTTCTGCAATATCTTTTGCTTTAAACCAAAATTCATTATTTTCGTCAACAAATGTTAACATTTCTTTATTATTGAATTTGAGTAGATTCACAACTGACTCCATTTAGATAGAAAAAAAATTTAACAAGCTATTATTTAAATGTAAAGGTCGAAAATAGTGTCTGGATGTAATTTTTGTAAGAGTCGCGATTCGATACCCTTGAAAATGTATATCTTCTAGTCTTTTCTTGAAAGTTTAAAGGTAGTCTATTCAATAGACCCCCTTGATTCATGTCCGTTGCTTCAACAATCTTAAGTAAATTGTAGTTTTACTCTCATTTTTCAATAAATTTCCTTCAGAGTCTTGAACAGTTAAGACGATTTTTTTGAATTCTTTTCATATTTTTTCTAATTGGAATATAGTCTATTTCATTCGGTTTTTCACTAATTTTTGATCCATAAGCAACATTTGGGAAAAATGTGTACAAAATTTCAGATTCTTTGTGTAAATGTTCGGTATGATTTTCAAAACTAGGTTCAACGAGATTGCAGTGCACTTCAATTACATCAAACGGTCTAAATTTTGGCGTTTTATTTCCTAAATATACCTGATTTGGCTCAATAGTTTCTTGAACAAACCCTAACAATTCTACAATAATTGCTGAAAACATTATTCTTACTGGTGATTTTATTTGAATTTTATTAGAGAGATAATTTTTTTGCATTTCAAACTTGTTTTCGTCAAAGTTTAAAGATTTATCTGATTGTTTGAAATGTTTTCAGATAATTTTTAAGGGAATTTTTAATTTGATCGAAAGTATAATATCCTTTGTTTAAACCATAATATTTTGTTATGTTCTTCTCACTAAATCCTATACAATAAGGAGAACTTTCACTAATATTTATTACAAAATTGTCAGAATAAAAACCGCTTAAACCGATAAAATAAATTTGATTCTTCCTCTAAGTGTATAGGATGTTCCAAGTTTAAAACTAATTTAGAGCTTTCTTAAGTCAACTTGAACAGCTTCATTTTCGCAAGCGTTGCTTCAAGATGAAAATCTTCTATTTAAATGGAGAAATTTTTAAAGCAAAAAGATCAGATAAAACTTCAAACGTTTGAAGAAAATAAGAAAGATCAACCAATCAGATTGTTAATTGTTGGTTCAAGTGGATGTGGAAAAACAACTTTATTATTGAATTTTATCTACAATAGGTTGATTCCTTATTCCAATTTGTACGTCTTTAGTAAATCTTTAGAACAAGACGCCTATAAAAAATTACAAGAAAGATTTGAAAATATTGAGAAAAACTTAAACAAAAAAATATCACATTTTTATAATGCTTCTGAGGACATAGTTCCGTTAAGCGAATGTAAACCCAATTCGTTAATCGTTTTTGATGATTGTATTTTGGAAAATCAGGACGTTATTAAGGAATATTTCGTAATGTCTCGTCACAAAAACATATCTTGTATCTATCTTTTCCCAATGCTTTTCAAAGGTTGATAAACAAGTTATAAGAAATAACCTGAATATGTTGTGTATTTTTAAGCAAGATGATTACTATTCGAGAAAGATTTATAACAATTATGTGGGATCTGATATGAGTTTTTAACCACTTTATTGAATTGTGTGATAAAATTTGGAAAGAAGACTATGGATTTTTAACTATTAATCTAACTTTGAAGCCTAAAAATGGTAAATATTTGAATAAATTTTCCAATATAAACGTGTGATAATCTAGTTGTTTTCATGTTTTTTACGTTGACGTTTACGTTTCGTGTTCTCGTTTTTTACGTTCCACGTTCACGTTTTTACGTTTCACGTTCACGTTCCACGTTCACGTTCATGTTTCATGTTTCACGTTCATGTTTCACGTTCATGTTTCACGTTCGTGTTTCACGTTCGTGTTTTACGTTCGTGTTTACGTTCCACGTTCATGTTTTCACGTTCATGTTTCACGTTCGTGTTTCACGTTCGCGTTCACGTTTCGCGTTCGTGTTTCACGTTCGTGTTTTCACGTTCGTGTTTCACGTTTCCACGTTCACGTTTCCGTGTTCACGTTCCGTGTTCACGATTTCGTGTTCACGTTTCCACGTTCCACGATTTACGTTTCAAAATTTTCCTAAATAAAATGGCGAACGTAACTTCTGAAGAAGCGAAAAAACTTGATCAAATAGAAAAGAAATTAATCAAAGAATTTAAAGAACAGATTCGAATTGATGAAAAAAAAGAACAAGAAATTTATTCAAAAAATTAATCAACCTGTAACATCTGCAATAAAAAATGTTGAGGGCAAAATTGAAAATGTTTTATGCGATAATCAAAATTTGATGAATTTGGTTTCCAGTTGTACGACAATTTTGCTGATATTTTCGATACCAGAATCTGAGTTTGAATTGCCAAAATTACCATCTTCAACCACCATTTAGACCTCGAATCATTGAAGACTCTACCATAGTTGAACCAATAAGTCCTGGAAACAAACGGATATAATAATTGGGTGAAATTGGTAAAAAATTTCTTCCTAGAGCAAAGGATGATAAATTTGGTTTGTATTGGGAACAGAAAAAAGAAAAGTTTTATGATTGGAAATTTGCCCGTGAATTTTGAGCATAATGATATCATTATTAATGAAAAAACATATGAAGGGAACTCAAAGGTTTATGGAGATTATTAACAGGCACTGATGTTCCAAAAGACCGGTTTTATATTCTGAAGAAGACTTGAAAAGTAATACTGAAATTTTATGGAAATCTGATTCAATTTACAAAAAATAATGATCCATCAACTAAGAAACCAAAGTCAAGTAAAGGTAAAAAATATCTCAATTTGATTAAACCAATTTGGGAAAAACGAATCGAAGGATCAGGTGTGAGAAAATACAGTGATAATAAGATTGAGTACAGATATATTCGACGACGATTTGACAAAACTCGATGGAATTATTAATTATATTTATGCTCAAGAGAAGGCTGGAAACAACAATTTTTTGAACGAAAAGAAAGCGATTAAAGATTTTATTTCGAACAAACTTGATGAAATGATTGAAAAACCTGATGGAATTAAATAATTTAAAACGAGTTTTGTGCCGGCAATAAGTTCATCTATGATTGAGGGTAGTGGACTTTTGAAATGATTTTATCAACAATTTACCTTTTGAATTACACGTACCAACTTATCAGTATCTGGGGCCTGGCACAAAAACTCGAAAAAAGACTAAAAAGAGGAGATCCTGGTATAAATAAATTAGATCAAGCTGCTATGGAACACGATATTTTTTATGCAAAACATAGAGACACAAATTCCCAGAACATATCGCAGATAAAGTTTTGCAAGATAAGGCAATGGATAGATTTTTATCAAAAGATGCTAGTTTAGGTGAAAGATTTGTTGCGCTTCCAACAGCTGGAGCAATGTTTTTTTTGAAGAGAAAACTAGGAATGGGAATCGAAGAGAACTTGAAATTTTAACTATATAAATGGAGGTGAATGTAAATTTCAGCAAAAATCAGAAAGAAAAAATAAAATCCGCTTTTAAGAAGAAAATACCCGTTAGTATTCAATTTAAAATAGATCAACTAAAAAATGGCGAAGATAAGATATTTTTTTTAACAAATAGACAATACAATAAACTCGAAAAACATAAGAAAAACAATAAAGGAACCAGAATAGAATTTTCTTATAATCAGTTGAAAGAACTTAAAAATGGTGGACTTTTGAAAGATTTTATTAGATTTTGGAGAAAATATTCCAGTTGTTAAAAATGTTGTTCCTTATGTTCGTAAAGCTGCTCCAATCGTTAAAAAAGATGTGATTCCTATTGTTCGAAACATTTTAAATTGGTTAGATAAAGAGTTGGAAGATGTTACAGGATCTGGATTAGATGAAAAAACTTTGAATTACGTGAAATCAAACATTGAAAAAAAAATTTGAACCCTTAACATTCGGAAAATTGGAAGAAATCTGCAAAAACATTAAACATTTTAGAGGAATCTTCATGAGAGATACATTACCTGAAAAAGTTAAGAAATTTGAATGTGGAATTGTGAATTTAGACTCGATTATGGGAAGTGGAACACATTGGATTTGTTATTATAAAAATGATAAGAATGCATATTATTTTGATTCGTATGGAAGAATTGAGGACAAACCACCTATAGAATTGATTAAATATTTGAAAAAATCAAAGCGTTTATTATAACGATTCTCAAATTCAAGACTACAAAGATCCCCCAATTTGTGGTCATTTATGTGTTTTTGTGTTGAATGAACTGAGTAATGGTAAAGATTTTAAAAGAAGTTGTTAACAAATTATTGCTTAATAAATATGGATTCACAAAATATTTTTTGACGTATTTGGTACACAAATTATTCAAAATGTTAGATAATAGTTTCAATTTTGATAGTTTGAGAAATGAGTTTGATAACAAGTTAGAAAATTTATTACAAACCCTTTCCAGATTCAGATATGTTTGCTGTCGAGATTGAAGATTTTATAAAGCAGAATATGATAACAAACTTGCAAATTTCATGAGTTCAAAATGAAAGTTGCTGATAAAATAAAAAACATTGAAAAAAGAATTTAAAGATGGTGCAGAAAAATTATTTACCAAATTTAATGTCTCATATCGAAAAAGCTGATAAAATTAACTGAAGCGATCAAAGTTTGAAATGAATTATGTTAGTTTGGCTAATAAGAAAAGAATTGTCGGTGTTCGAACCTGGTATTGACAAAACATGATGTTGTTTGTTTAAAGAACAAATTTTTAAAACCTCTAAAATTATCAGAAAACATCGATATTGTTGATTTTACATGATCCGAATGTTAAAAATGCCTTAGATTTTTAAAGGAAAAAGAATTAGCAGTGTTAGTAAAGGAATTAATCCATTTGAATGTTGTTGTAATGATTCAATTAGAAGATCCTATTAAAATGTTTAATGAACTAAAACAAAATTATGAGAATCATAAACAGCATGTTAAAGATTTTACAAACAGAAAGTCTATGAAAAGTTAGAAGCCAGAAATAGAGAAGATCAGTAGATGAATGTTGGTGAAAATTAATGAAAAACTTACTAATTTTTAAAGAGTCTTTTGATAAGTTTTAGTTTAGATGCTACGAAAACTTTTGAGAATATTGGTCATGAAATTTGTTGAATTACAATGATTCTTATGCTGTCAAAATTTAAAAAATTAGAAGAAAAACTTAATAATATGGAGGAAGATCTTACTGAAATAGGTATTCGCGTAGGGTTTTATGCACGATAAATTTTCCCTAAATAAATGGGCGCTCATATATTGTGTGAGGTGTAAGGCAAAAACTGAAACAAATGATATAAAAATACTATGCAAATATCAATGGAGTTTAAAAAGAGTTTCTGGAAAATGTGCTGAATGTAACGCAAAAAAGAGCCAATTTATAAAAAATTTGATTTTGAAATTTTTTCCTAATAAATAGAGATGGCGGGACATTACAGTGCTTTCGATCTTTTTATCATCATGGCAACACGAAAGAGATTTGAAAAAAGAACATTGGGATGACATTTCTCAAAAATATGAATTATCCGAAGATATGATGAGATTATACGTAAACAAATTGAATTGGTATAACATTGCTAAATATCAAACTTTATCATCAGAGTTCATTCAAGAAAATATACATTATCAATTAAAAGATCATATGTCTGTTCTTTGTCTCTATCAACACTTGAGTATAAAGTTTTTGGATGGAATGAAAAATAAAGATACAGTTGATTGGAACAATATTATAGATAGCGGTTACTATCCTGTGCAGATTTTATTGAAATATGTTGACCGAAATCGCAAAATTTAAGGAAGAGAATCCTGAATATGACGAAGTAGATCATTAAAAAATTACTCTAATCTTTTTAATTATTTTAACTAAAATTTATATCTTTTTCTTATAAAAAAACGTACATTAGATCGATGAAAAAAATGATACACGATGTTTAAAATTTCTAAATTTTCTCTTATTAAATGGCGGACTACAGAAAATATGCTAGTGATATTGAAAGGGCGGAGTTTAAAAATTTCTATCCAATTAGTAAAACAACATTTGAATGAACCGAATAAAAGAACTGAGTTTAATATTGATTTTGGAGATAACTTTTGCTCGTCTAACTTCCAGTTTTATATTTCTGGAACTTTAACAAAACAAGAAGATGTCAAGCATATCTTGGAACTGATAATGTTTAGATTAATCGATAATTTTATACCGTTTTTATTTTCTAAGATTGAAGTAAGAAAACACAATAAATTGATAGAAGAAGTCGAAAACTGTGGCCAATTAAGCACAATTAAAGGAACTATTTGTTATTCCAAAAGTGATGTATTTTCAAACAGTTTTGAATCAACTTTTAAATTTGGACAATTTGAAGCGGTCGGTGATTTAGCACATTTCGGCTTAGGATTTTTTGAAAATGTTACTATTCCGATCTATAAAGGAGGATTTTATCTAAGTTTTATAAGAGCAGAAGACGATGATGTGAATTCTGAAGACTGCAACTGGAAATGTTATGCCTGTTGATGGCCAAAATTACAATTAACGAGTTTTTCATTAGAGTTTCCGATGATTGATTACAAAACCACGAGTAAAATTCAGTTGATTGATGAAATTATAAAATCTCAAAACATTATGTTTAATTTTCTAGATTGGCAATGTAATTGAACAAAAAGGTAAATTTCCGGAACAACTTATTCGTTCGATATCACAAATATTTATAGAAATATCTTCAATCCCAAGTTCGTTATCATCGGTTTTCAAACAGATAGACAGAATAATCAAGAAAAAAAATCCTTCAAAGTTTGATAGTTTGGATGTAAAAAAATATCAGAGTAAAATTGAACGGTTCGTATTATCCAGATGAATTACAAAATTTAAACATTTCCGGAGGTCTTTTCAGAATCATGTATCAGATGTATCAGATTTTAAGAAAGTTTACTACAAAAATATGGAAATGTATTACAACCCCAAAGAATTTATAGCAAATAGACCCATTTATGTCATTGATACAACAAAGAGTTTGACAAATATTTCTAGTTCAGAAGAACGATATAATTATCAATATGGATTTTCAAAAAGCTGTTACAAACGCGATTTGTTATGTGGTTGTGTTTTCTGAGAAATTTTTAGCCTATGATGTGATTAAGAACGATATTAGAGAAATTCAGTAAAAATCGTCCTTATTTTCTGTTGAGCGAATGTTAGCAAATTTCATTATTTCCGTTTATAGATTTTTCATTGAGATTTCTGGATTTTTTTCATTAAAAACAGCTTAGAATTAGAAGCCCTACAATGAACAGTAAAAACAGCTATAGATTCGGTTAATTTTTCATTCGTGAGTTACAAGATTAGGTTTATTGCCCTTTAAACAGTATTTTACGTTGATTTTCTGACTGTCCCAAAAGTGAGCTAGAACCCTCAACATTCATATCTACTTATATATATATATATATATATATATATATTATATATATATATATATATATATTTATATATATATATACATATTTATATTAAAATGCTGTAGGGTTAAAATTTATTTATAGGTCTGTCAAGAGTTTTTACACACACACACACACACTTTTTATTTTAATCAACTGTTAGGTTATTACTAAACTTATATCATGAATATTTGCCACATAGTATATGTTCCAAAACTATCATTAAAATATTACGTTGAGTTTGTAATTAATTTAACATTTCAGAAATTTATTAAAACGTAAAATATTTTGGGTAAAAAAAAATCCAACATTTTCTATGTAACAAAATCAAATCTAAATTTGCAATTCTTTATTCTGTACCTGAACTCCCTTCAATTTGTACAATTCGTGCAATACTTTAAAATACAAGACCACACACCTCTATCAAAGGTAAACGCCACAAACAATTAGTAAATATACTATTTCCCAAGGGACAAACAGTAATCTCAGCACATTCACCCACCCTTTAACTACTCTAAAAAGCTTCGGTTGACAATTAAGAACAACTATTGTTATCGAAGCACTTTGCAACTGAGTTTTTATTAAGGGTGTAAAATCAAGACAGTCTTGTGGTCTTATTATTAGCTTTAATGATTAATTTAACGTTAGGGACTGAGAGTCAGCTTGATATAATTGCTATGTTTATAAATAGATTTCCGTTGATCAATGTATTTGGTTTTTAATTATTTAATTAGACCCACGATTATATGTACTTGACAGAACAATTAAAAAATAAGAGGGTTTTGGTGAGTTAACACCTAGACGTTTAATTATACCAGTCCTATTTGTGTATACCGTCTTAGGTATCAGTCCTACTCTCAGGCAGACCTTCGAGGCATATTTTTTTGCATTTCTTCGTATTATCATTGTTTCCCCGAGATTGAGGATTTCAGCCTCACTGGGCACAACATGCGTAAGTTTACTCGTAAAGAGACTTATTTTCCGGAGTGTAATAACTCACTATTAGAAGAGTGACACACCATTCTCTGCATGGCTGCTTTGGTCATCTATAATCACGTCCGTCTGCAATTGTGTATTATATTATCACAAAAAGTATAAGAAGGCACGTAGATTTTTTTGAATACGATGAATAAACCAATATATATCATATTTAATGGATGACTCATATTGTTTGTTTCATTGGATGGCCCAAAGTTGGAAAAAATTTCCTAACTGCTGTCTCCGTTTGCCGCGGAGCTGAAATTCTGACGGTAAAAGAAAAATAAGCCTAACACTAAAAAAATAATAATTTTATCAAGTTTTTCCATTATTTAATAGATCCATTAAAAAAAATGTATTTACCAGAATGTTTAGGAGTTTTACCATATATTTTAAAAATTATTACTCATATCTCTAAGATAAGATAGTAAGTCCAAATTTAATTACGGCAGATTTGGCAAAACTAACGACAGGGTGGAATTTAATAATATTCTATCTGGCCCCCCTCATGAAGAATTTCACGTTTTTATGAGCTTGACTAGTAAAACTTACGTGGACAATTGTGAAAACGTAAATGCTATAAAAACATTGGACAGTGCCTT
>NW_025779289.1:0-52776 GCF_021130785.1 Homalodisca vitripennis
TTTAGTGATTCACTTTTTGCTTTTAGTGATTCACTTTTTGCTTTTAGTGATTCACTTTTTGCTTTTAGTGATTCAATGTGTAATTAAATTTACTGTACTTCAATTACTGTAAATATATGGAATGAGTTGGAATCAATCAGACAGGCATATCAGGAATAGTGTCACAAGCGGGGACAATATCATTGATGACTCCGACTCTTTTCTCACGATCATCAGTATATATAGTAGTGAACAGTATTATCGAATTTGGTTTGGTAGACATTCCAATGATTTTCACTATGATAATTTTGTAACATTTTGTAATGTAGATATCGACATGACAAAGTAATAATAAATATTTGCATTGGACTACCAGACTAACGTGAGCATACTGTTCGTTATCAATTTTGAGTGAAAAGCAATTAATATTAACTGATGTTTTATCCATTTATGAAATAAAAATCAGCTTTTTACCAGAAGTAAGTAGGCATTTAGAAAAACCCCGATATAATTGTTACTGAAATCCTTTAGTATGAACAAAGTTCTTTACAAAACTTGTTATGAAAAACTAGACAGTTGTTTTCAATGTTCCATACTCCAATCAATACTCCCTTGTTTTTATAATTAGTCTAAGATTAAACTCATTAATTGTTCACAGGTTGTGCTCCATTGTTGATCAGCTTCAATGTCAACTCAAAAACAATCCAACACTCAAACAGTCAAGATCTGCATCAAGGCAGATTTGCAACCCGGGGAAGAAAATTGGTAATAAATAGAAATAAAATTAAGTTATAATTTGTTTGCTTATATTTTCTATGAAATTATCTTATTATTAGATCACTATTTAAAGTAGTAGTTACATTTTCTACATTTCTGTGCGAATTCTTTAGTTACTAAGTATGATTTTTTCTTCCAGTTTCACCTCTTAATACATCATTATAACGTAAGTTGCTTGTTATTGAAATATGAGAATTCAGTAAAATACATTAACAAAAAATAAAAATAGTTGTATAACATTTTCTGAATTTGTATCGGTTTCATCACTGTTCTTTACTTTTATTACATTAGTTTTAGTACAGGTCTCGTTATTATTGAATGTTGTTAATGATGGATCTACAGTAAACGGAAAACTTTATTTTCTTTATTGTTGAAATTATAAAGTAAATTAATTTTATCACATACAAATACCACCATTTTTAAAACATGTCAACCATAAAATAAACAAGTATTATTTGACAGTTATTTTATTTTTCTAACAATATTCTCATAGTATGTTTTCAAATACTAATTTTTAAAGTCAGTTGTGCAGCAGCATTTATTAAACTAAAATCCTTTAATCTCACCTTATTTAAAGAGTAGTATAAACTTTGCCTAAAACCAAACAATATACAGCACAACAATTACCCATATAGACACAACTAAGCAGGCCGCAAAGGGGGGCTTTTGACAACAAGAATAATTACTTCATTAGTTGAAATTAGTAGAAAATTACAAATAAAATTACTCAATTGTTTCTCACCTGAGTATAAAAACTTATTTTGGCCTATACAAGAAAAATACAAGACGTCCATGGCCAGTTGTAACATTTTTCAAGCCAAAGATCATTTAGAAAATTATTTTAATATATTAATTAATCTTTAGCATAGAAATGTATTAAACATAACTAATTTAATCATTGATAACTCTTAATAGCAAATCTATTTTTTATATGAATATTAAGTAGAGTATGTGTCAAAATTAAAATAATAAAATACAGTATTTAGAGGTGTCAAAGTTTATAAATTATTGGTTAAAAATTGAGAATCTTGAATTAGAATGCACCAGGTAGTTGACACAGCCTATGAATTCCTATAAGGTGTAGATTAGGTGGTTAACCAAGAAACTCCAAAGGACTCTTCTTGATTACATATCCTTTCAGAGCCTTATGATGTTGTAAAATGGTTCTGAGATTCTGTTTACCACCAATGTAAGGAGTTTTGTGCGGTGTAGCAGTAAGGTAAAGCGAGGAGAGATTGCGCACAATTCAAAATATCTAAATAAAACGAAAATAGTTTTTAGTTGAATATTACAATTTTTTTTAGTGTTATATTTTAACATTGTATGGTTGTCTATTCTCTGTAATTTTTCCAGAATTTATATTATGTTAATAACGAAATAATAAAAAAAATCGTAAAATGTGTTTTTTGCGCAATCTCTCCTCGTAGGGTAGGTGAGTTTGCGCACATGGGTAGGAGAGATTGTTTATGGGAATAACTACTGCAATTCACACTTTAAACATATTTAATTAATGTAAACTAATGAAACCTTCAAACTTTTAAAAAACACATTTTTAAAAACATTATTACATAATAGAGCATTAAATCATTTTTTTTTTGACGTTTTTCACGGCGTCCACAGTCAATGCACTTTCCTTCATAAATTGTACAGCTCTCGTGCATCCATCTTCCACAGACCATGCACTTGATCCAGTCAGATGTCGAAGTAGTCTCCTGATATAGTTCAAGACACTCTGTACACTCATCATCTTCATTATCGCTGACATGATCGGAAAGAAGTTCAATGTCTGCGTCATCTTCCTCAGATGTAGAAGATTGCTCAAACATCAACCGTTTCTTTGTTTTAAGTCCTTTTTTTTGTATCTTGCAAGATTTTGGTTGTTCTTTCCATGCAGGTTTCTTATTTTCATCTGGTCGCTTTTTCTTGTTTGATGCTAAACTCTTTTTTTTATCTTGATTTTGGTTATGTTATTTGGATCTGTAACATTCATGGCACTTTGCTTCCTTTTTGATTTTGAAGGCTCCAAACTTTTAGGAATCGGTTGAAAGTTTTTGTAAAACTTTTGTTGGAGTTTCTACAGATGCGGCTGAACATTGTCTTGAGGTTGATGGTTGACAGGATTGGAGGGATTAAATGATTTGATTGAGATGATTGGATTGAAATAGGTGGTTCAGTGTTTTCAGATACTGGATTATTAACTGATGTCAAGGTTGGTTGGAGTGTTTGTGGGATCAGGAACAATCTGGTTTACATTCTTGGTCACAATGTAAAAGATATGCATAGTCTCGGTATCACATCAATATTTAGAGGATGGATTCCTGTGGCACGAAACGCAAGCAACTCCCAAGTTGAACAGTGGCAGCACGAGGCCAAGATAAATTCAATAGATGGCCAAAATCGTCCCTTGAAATTTTGCCAGTACCACAACGAGATGTGACTAATTTGTTACAAGCATCTTTAAAATAAGTTTTCAAAGGCTTGAATACTACACGATCTAGGGGTTTGTAGGTAGTGTGTAGTATGACTAGGCAGACATAAGATAATGATGTCATTATTCATAAGCCTTTTGCAACATATTGGGACAGTTCATGTGTGAGGCATGGCCATCTAAAATTAGCAAATGCTTTCCAGGAGACTTTCTTGGGAATGAAGTGTTCAGAAATCCATTCCATGAACAGTTTCACTATTTATGTACGCACTTTCTCTTCTCATTTTTAAAACAGTTCCAGGGGGGAGCATCTTTGATATATTGTGGTTTAGCGTAAACTCCCTTAAAAATACAAAAAAGGTGGTTAGGAAACTGTCCCTCTGCATTGCAGCAGGCCATAATAGTTACAGTTTCTTCTCCCTTTTCAGCACTTGTAACGACGTGAACGTCTTTGCTTCCTTTTTGGGCAATAACTTTTCCAGGCTCATTATTAAGCTGCACTCCTATTTCGTCGCCAGTTCCAAATACAGTTGGGCTTATCTAAAAGGTTGTTTTCTTTTAAGGTGGAAGTGAGAAGATTGAAATAACTTTTTACTTCTTCCCTATTCATTCCTTCTGTTCTTGCTCTACTAATGCCTTGAGCTTTTCTCACACTTAAATTAGGATGTCGCCGCATGAATGACGAAAACCAAACTTTTCCAGCGGTTTTATGGTCTTTGTTGAAGGTGTGTTTAATACCCAATGTTTCTGCTAAATTGTAAGCTAACATTCTAACATTCTTTTGTGTAGGTGCAAAACCCTACAGATTGAAGTTTTATTATGTGCAAAGCCAATTTTTTCTCGGCTTCCAATCCTAGTTGGCCCATCTGGACCCAAATTCCGTTTTGCAAAATCATTCTTCTTCATTTCGATGTCTTAATGTAGACTCTGGTATTTTAAACCTCTTGCTTGCTGCTCTTATTGATAATGATCCATTCTTTATTGCTGATACAGCTGATGATAGATCATCTTCTGTCCAGGATCCTTTGTTTGTTTTCCTCTTGTACACGTTAGGCATGTTAGCCTGTAAAAAATAAATAAATAATAGTCATCTTGGTAAATAATATGTTTTTAATTTTTTTTTTAAGTTGTTTTATTAATGGTAATATGCAATTCATATTAATAAAATAAATAAAGATTCATAATATACATTTAATGAATTTCTAACGAATATGTAGATTCACAAATAGTTAATATTTAATTATGAAATCCATGCGCAATGTCTCCTACCATTACATTAAATGGAATAAATGCGCAATCTCTCCTCAACATGAAATGCGCGTACTGTCCTAAATCGGTAGGAGAGATTGCGCAGGCTTAAACTAAGATGGCCGAAAGCGAGATTTGACCCAACCACTATCTGTACAGTTTGCCTTATGTCATTACCTCTCTAGAAAAATGGTAAATACCGAATAATGTATCGTAGCATCGTACTGATTAAATTTCATGCATCCTGCAGACAAAATTCAGCCACTTACCTTTGAAATGAAAGTTGTAGGTTTAATATATATCACTAATAAACAGGACTTAGCGTCTTGAACTTTTGACAGAAACACTCAACTAATGAAGCGGATCAAGGCACTGAGGGACGCTGCGCGCGCAACCCAACTCCAACCAGCTGGAACAAAGAGGGCGCAATCTCTCCTACCGCGCAATCTCTCCTCGCTTTACCTTAACTATATTATATTTTGTGAAAGCTTGGGTTTTGAAGCAGTGTCTATGATATTTGCTAATTTATAGCACTTTTATAAGGAAATAGTAAATGCCAGCTTTTTCTTTGAATAAAAACTATGAGATTTCTCAGTTTAAGTCAATTTAATAATTGATATTTCTGGTTTTTAAGTTTTCTAAGTTATCTAAGTTTTTAAGAAATACCCATGGTTTTATTAAAAGTGTAAAAATGTTCTGTGTTTGTGTGTGAGTAATTTACGTATTTGATGTAAATTACTGATTCCTTTTATTTTAAATATTTGAGTCACTTTTATGTTTTATTAACAACCTAAAAAATAAAAATTTACCTAGGCCATGGCAACCCTGTATATACAGGGTGTTATGGGTGAAAAAAATTTTAAGAGGTATTTGTAGACCTTAAAGTTCAATGCAATAACAACCGCTGTTACTGTAGTAATGACAGCTGAACAGCTTCAATTACATTTTATTATTTATTATTTTATTACTTTATTATTAAGTTAGTAGCACTATTGATCGTTTGTTACTGTTGTTGGCTGCTTAAACACAGAAGGACTTATTCGTAGGGGCTTCATTACATTAGTTGTGATTAGTGTTTATTGCGTTTTCATCCGTAAGAAAAATTATTATAAAATCCATTTACCATTTACTATATTTATCAATAATTTAACTTAATTATTTAAAATTCAATTTGTATTTAGAAGTTCTTTGTTTCGCTTCGAATTTCTTTTAATAATACCTTGCTTATTCTTTTACACCGAGTGTGCAGATATGGTTTATATGTTTGAGTCTTGTAACGGCAATGCTACAGATTCAGTTGCAGAATGTCAGTGTTGGTTTCCTCAACTTTGAGAAGCAAATAACAAGGTATTTATCAGGATTGTTATTAATGTTCGTAAGACTGGTTTGTTTTCCTATCGCAACAATTTCATCTGTCAAATACTTCAATATGAAAATGATCCTGAAAGTATTCTTCAAGCAGTTAAACGTAGTCCGAGTACAAGTTCACAGAGAATATCCATGAAACTTAATATCCAAAAAACTCGTGTCTTGTAATCGTTATACTTACACGAATTGTATCCATTTCATGTAATCAAGTGCAACATCTTTAGCCATTAGACAATGCTGCGCGTCTGCAATTCTCTAAATGGATTAAAACGCGTCATTGTATTGTTTCAAGTATATTTTTTACTGAAGAAGCTACATTTACTAGTGTTAATGTTCACAACACCAGGAAATTTCCATCAGTGGTCAGATGAGAATCCTCATGCTACAACGGACAATATGTTTCAGCGCAGATTTTCAGTCAGTTTGTGACGTAGTTCTGTAGCTGATGAATTAATTTTCCCTTTCGTATTAGAGAACCGACTTGTAGAGGAAAACATACACGTAATTTTTATGCAATTAATTGTTGATTTGCCTTGTTTGTTGCCACTTTTAACACGATTGTATATTTATTTTCAACATGACGGCGCTCCTCCGCATACTGCTCATCAAGTTGGGGAAATTTAAAATTAACACTTTGCAGACAAACCGATTTGTTCTGAAAGAGTTATTAACTGGTCGCCCAGGGTGTTAGACCTTACTCCACTAAACTATTGCACATGGGGTTGGATGAAAAGTGAAGTTTACAAAGTGAAAGTTAATACACGAGATGATGTGATTACTCGAATTTGTTATGCTGCTGCCCTCAAAATTCCCTTTATTTGACAGATGTTATTGCAACAGCGACACAAATTATTCAGAAGCGTGTTACGAAGTTTTTAGACTGTAATGGCGGAATTTTGGAAACCATATTTAAAATGTAATGGAATTAGTTATGTTTTATTTAGAGAAGTATTAGTGTGTAAATAAAATTCGTATCAGCTTATTAAAAATGTTTATTATAATAATGCATTATTGTTACACTTTTTCTAGTATAATACAAGTTTCATAATATTTGAATTCATTCATTTAGAATTTTTTTCTATTGACTTTACATAACATTTTCTTAGATCTATATTCTCTGAAATTTTAGTTATGGCTTTTTATGAATTTGTTAGCCATTTAAAGAAATTATAATACCTCAAACGAAGACAATTTACACAATACATTTTTTTGTTTTTAAGGGCAAGTTATTATACTTACAGTTCTAGGACCTAATTTTATAAAGTTTTTATTACTGTACATGCTATAGTGATTTAAATAGGAGTACCTACTAAAGAATGTTGTACTTTTATAATATTGTTTTTACATTTTTAAATTCCCGCTTTGCTATTACGGGATACGTGAGAACATATAGTTAATGTGATCTCACCAGAGTTTTTTATTATTGGACCTTGTCCTAGAGGGTACACCACCTGGTTTTGTTTGTTCACTCAATTAGGCAACAGTTTTTTGACGTGAAACACCGCTGCAATTCGAGATCTCCAATCCAATCACTCGTCTGCGTCAGCTCATCCGGTGAGTCAATAGAAGATATAAGCTCAAATGTATTTAAGTTACGATGATTTCAAACATTTCTGATGTTTATTAATTATATTTATGTTGTTAATACATTTAGATAAAAAAGTACAATTATGTAGACAATAAATTCTATTCTTTTAAAAGTAGGGATTCTAGTAAACATTCATGGAAACAAGTTTATAATTGAAATGTGTATACCATTATACTATTGTGATTGGATTTAAGAATTCTTATTAATAACCTTTGAATTTATTTTCTGGACAAGGTTTGATTAAAATAACAACTATTAAATAAATAAATAACTTAAAATATAGAAAATTATAAAATCACAAACTAAATTGTGAAAACCCCAATCTGACAAAACGACTCGGTCTAACAGCACATTTTGTCAACTCCAGACACCAGCAGCAAAAGAAACTTGTTTGTATAGGGAACCTAAGAACGTCTATATAACATATCAGTATAATCGGCCCAGTAGAATAACATTTTAATATAATAGTATATAATGGCTCGGCAAAAATATCACACAACAACGGAGGTTAATATATTTTTTGTATTTCTTTAGACATAAAGAAATGTATAATCTTCATCTGATTTAGTCTCAATCAGATTAAAATATACAAGGGTTATAATGAAAAGATACTAATAAGGTTTATTATATTGAATACATTAGTTAGCTTATTACACACAAAGCATATTGAAAAAGCAGCACCACATTTTTTAAGAAAATCACATTTAAATTGTAATACTAGTCAAAATTGTAATATTAGCTGTTTTTATAGAAAGCTTTACGCTTATTAAATAGGAGAAAATTAATATTTGTAGCGTACGACTTGAATAAATTTCCAAAATGGAAAATCCCCTAGGCCAACTGGCGGAACCTCCAAATATAATTTTTATCAAAGCCACAGGCCCACTCTAAACATAAACTAATTACATACTCCACACATTCTATACTGATTTAAAAAACTTATACAGGAGACATGAAAACAAATAGCCGACATGCTCTCACAGAGTTTTATTTCTTAACATGCTAGAGCGGTACACTGCTGAGTTAAATAAAACTACTAAAGGCTGCTGTACTTTTATAATATTATTGTATAATTTTCAGGTTTATAATGAATGAATATGGAAGAGACGAAAACCGATCGTAAAGAGGAATGGGCTGAAAAATCCACATGAAGTTCAGCGTGGTGTTTATATTCTCATGGAAATTTACAAATATTTAAATCGCAAATCAATAAAATATTGTATTTTGTGAAAATGACGATGAAGGAGTAAAGTATATAGATATGGCCTTGCTAGAGAAAAAACAAAACTTCTAAAAGAAGAAAAATGTAAGGTAAATTAAAAATGGTGAAAATAAAATTACAGGAAGTAGAAATCAATTGTGGATAACACATAAGCAGGATAGAAATTATGTTGCAACAATCGCAAGAACAATATAAAATGAAAAGAAATAAGATAAGAAGAAAAACTTTGTCAAAAAACACAAGATAGTTTCGAAGAACATGATCTTAAATTAGGACAACTAATTGGCAACAATTAAAAACATATATACCTTAAACAAACCATTTTAATGCTAAAAAAGAAACTTGTTGTCAATCTCACAGGGATTCTTACAAAAATAAACTGACTTTTCAGTAAATGAATCTACTAAACAGTTACAAAGCTCACCTTCTATAAGGTAAAGCGAGGAGAGATTGCGCACAATTCAAAATATCTAAATAAAACGAAAATTTTTAGTTGAATATACAATTTTTTTAGTGTTATATTTACATTGTATGGTTGTCTATTCTCTGTAATTTTTCCAGAATTTATATTATGTTAATAACGAAATAATAAAAAAAATCGTAAAATGTGTTTTTGCGCAATCTCTCCTCGTAGGGTAGGTGAGTTTGCGCACATGGGTAGGAGAGATTGTTTATGGGAATAACTACTGCAATTCACACTTTAAACATATTTAATTAATGTAAACTAATGAAACCTTCAAACTTGATGTAAGAAATTGAAAAATTAAACATTTTAACTTGGGCACATTTTAAAAACATTATTACATAATAGAGCATTAAAATCATTTTTTTTTGACGTTTTTCACGGCGTCCACAGTCAATGCACTTTCCTTCATAAATTGTACAGCTCTCGTGCATCCATCTTCCACAGACCATGCACTTGATCCAGTTCAGATGTCGAAGTAGTCTCCTGATATAGTTCAAGACACTCTGTTACACTCATCATCTTCATTATCGCTGACATGATCGGAAAGAAGTTCAATGTCTGCGTCATCTTCCTCAGATGTAGAAGATTGCTCAAAACATCAACCGTTTCTTTGTTTTAAGTCCTTTTTTTTGTATCTTGCAAGATTTTGGTTGTTCTTTCCATGCAGGTTTCTTATTTTCATCTGGTCGCTTTTTCTTGTTTGATGCTAACTCTTTTTTTATCTTGATTTTGGTTATGTTATTTGGATCTGTAACATTCATGGCACTTTGCTTCCTTTTTGATTTTGAAGGCTCCAAACTTTTAGGAATCGGTGAAAGTTTTTGTAAAACTTTTGTTGGAGTTTCTACAGATGCGGCTGAACATTGTCTTGAGGTTGATGGTTGACAGATTGGAGGGATTAAATGATTTGATTGAGATGATTGGATTGAAATAGGTGGTTCAGTGTTTTCAGATACTGGATTATTAACTGATGTCAAGGTTGGTTGGAGTGTTGTGGGATCAGGAACAATCTGGTTTACATCTTGGTCACAATGTAAAAGATATGCATAGTCTGGTATCACATCAATATTTAGAGGATGGATTCCTGTGGCACGAAACGCAGCAACTCCAAGTTGAACAGTGGCAGCACGAGGCCAAGATAAATTCAATAGATGGCCAAAATCGTCCCTTGAAATTTTGCCAGTACCACAACGAGATGTGACTAATTTGTTACAAGCATCTTTAAAATAAGTTTTCAAAGGCTTGAATACTACACGATCTAGGGGTTGTAGGTAGTGTGTAGTATGACTAGGCAGACATAAGATAATGATGTCATTATCATAAGCCTTTTGCAACATATTGGGACAGTTCATGTGTGAGGCATGGCCATCTAAAATTAGCAAATGCTTTCCAGGAGACTTTCTTGGGATGAAGTGTTCAGAAATCCATTCCATGAACAGTTCACTATTTATGTACGCACTTTCTCTTCTCATTTTTAAAACAGTTCCAAGGGGGAGCATCTTTGATATATTGTGGTTTAGCGTAAACTCCCTTAAAAATACAAAAAGGTGGTAGGAACTGTCCCTCTGCATTGCAGCAGGCCATAATAGTTTACAGTTTCTCTCCCTTTTCAGCACTTGTAACGACGTGAACGTCTTTGCTTCCTTTTGGGCAATAACTTTTCCAGGCTCATTATTAAGCTGCACTCCTATTTCGTCGCAGTTCCAAATACAGTTGGGCTTATCTAAAAGGTTGTTTTCTTTTAAGGTGGAAGTGAGAAGATTGAAATAACTTTTTACTTCTTCCCTATTCATTCCTTCTGTTCTTGCTCTACTAATGCCTTGAGCTTTTCTCACACTTAAATTAGGATGTCGCCGCATGAATGACGAAAACCAAACTTTTCCAGCGGTTTTATGGTCTTTGTTGAAGGTGTGTTTAATACCCAATGTTTCTGCTAAATTGTAAGCTAACATTCTAACATTCTTTTGTGTAGGTGCAAACCCTACAGATTGAAGTTTTATTATGTGCAAAGCCAATTTTTTCTCGGCTTCCAATCCTAGTTGGCCATCTGGACCCAAAATCCGTTTTGCAAAATCATTCTTCTTCATTCGATGTCTTAATGTAGACTCTGGTATTTTAAACCTCTTGCTTGCTGCTCTTATTGATAATGATCCATTCTTTATTGCTGATACAGCTGATGATAGATCATCTTCTGTCCAGGATCCTTTGTTTGTTTTTCCTCTTGTACACGTTTAGGCATGTTAGCCTGTAAAAAATAAATAAATAATATTCATCTTGGTAAATAATATGTTTTAATTTTTTTTTTAAGTTGTTTTATTAATGGTAATATGCAATTCATATTAATAAAATAAATAAAGATTCATAATATACATTTAATGAATTTCTAACGAATATGTAGATTCACAAATAGTTAATATTAATTATGAAATCCATGCGCAATGTCTCCTACCATTACATTAAATGGAATAAATGCGCAATCTCTCCTCAACATGAAATGCGCGTACTGTCCTAAATCGGTAGGAGAGATTGCGCAGGCTTAAACTAAGATGGCCGAAGCGAGATTTGACCAAACCACTATCTGTACAGTTTGCCTATGTCATTACCTCTCTAGAAAAAATGGTAAATACCGAATAATGTATCGTAGCATCGTACTGATTAAATTTCATGCATCCTGCAGACAAAATTCAGCCCACTTACCTTTGAAATGAAAAGTTGTAGGTTTTAATATATATCACTAATAAACAGACTTAGCGTCTTGAACTTTTGACAGAACACTCAACTAATGAAGCGGATCGAGGCACTGAGGGACGCTGCGCGCGCACCCAACTCCAACCAGCTGGAACAAAGAGGGCGCAATCTCTCCTACCGCGCAATCTCTCCTCGCTTTACCTTATGTACCTGGCTGCTTCATGTGTGTTGTAGGTGCACACGTGCTCTTTGCCTGTCGGAAGACTTAATTTTTCAGTGTGAAGAACAGCTTCTTGTATATAAATGGACAGTTGACCAAGTAAATTTACAGTGTAGTGGGCAGGATGTACTACTAAATCATTAGTTAATATCTGAAGGCTGCTTTTAAGCTGTTTCATGATGTACTTGTAAGAAGACCATCTGCTGCGTTGTTGTTTACAATTATTCGTGCCTTCCACATACATAAATCTGGTAGTATTGGCACTAGCATTTCGAATGTAATTTGCAGTTGTTAGTAAAAATCGTGAATGGAATTGGGCCCAAAACAGATCCCTGTGGCACACTTAGTACTGGTAGTAGTTTAGAATGCCAAAATATGGTTATTCCATTGGTAGTGGTTTACAATGGCAAAATATTATGGTTATTCCATTGGTAGTGTATGTTGTGTTGCTCAGTTGAGCTTCACTAACTCAGATGGTCCAGTAAGGTAACTTGTAAACCATTTATTTGCTAAGCCTTTTATCCCAACATGTTCATGTATTTTTACAATCAGCTCATGTCCTAGGCAAAATAACACATTGCTGAAACGTAGAAAGAGAGTAGAAATAAATTGCTATTCATGTATTTGGTCTATGGTGTACTCCCAAAGGATAATATTCGTCAGTTTTCCTTTACTCTTTTGTTGCTAAGTATCTTGTGATATTTCATCTGTAAAGTGATAGGGTTTCGTGGCATATTATATCCCAAAAGTGCTAAGCTAAAAGTGACAGTTTTTAAAGTTTTACTTGAACATTCATATCAACATCAAATTGCAAGATATTGACCTGGTATTCATGTTTTCTAGCAAACAATATAATGTACCAAATAAAAGTATAAATATTTATATAAATGTAAAAACAAATAACTAATAAAATAAATTTATATGTGAATATTTTAAATTTAATTTAATACCACCAAAACTATCTAGAATCTACAACTGCTATAAAAATATATTGTTAAAGTGAATATTATTGCTAATATATTTTAAATATTTCAATAACATATATTTGGTGTACTGGAACTATAAATAAATTATAGTTTACTTAGATTTAAGATGTTTTGGAGCAGAAATATCTTGCAGTAGGCTACACTGTATGGCACAAAAAATCACACTCTACGGTTTCTTTCTTTATAAGCAAAGAAGCAAAATGAAAATTGACTCAAGAATTTAAATTAAAACTGATATTTATACTATGTAAATTTATTTGTGTTACTGTATTAAGTTTACTGGCATACACTAAATTAATGTGTAGGCCGGTGTCCCTTGCAAATTTCACCAGCGCATTTTCATCGAATTTGAACGGTTTGGGAACTGATGGGAACAGCTGTTATTAGTAACTGTGCAGTAGCAAACTGTGGTCCAGTCAAACATATGAGAACTGGAGTTTACTGTAGCTCCTCGCTATGGTTAACATTGAAACAAAGAAAAATTGCAGCAATAAGTACAAGATATAATAAGTATGAAATGTTTAAGCTGTTATAGGCACTTGTAATAAAGCAAAGTAGAAGAGCTCATACATTCTGCATTAGAATATGTTACTGTTTCGAATATAATATTAATCGTAACGCAATAGGCTAAATCATATGAATATATTAGTGCAAAATTCTTTCTTTACAGTAATGATAATAGTTATGTCATTTTATAAGTAAGATTCTTATGAATATTCATAATTAAATCAAACAATGTTATATGCTGTACGTACAAACTGTGCTCATACTCCAATCTGATCAGTAGGAGTACTAGATATAACAAATCACTTATTGAGTCACTGTATTGTTGTTTAACTACCACAGTATACAGTAACAAGGTATAGGAGTAGGTATCTATGACGAGAGAAGTATAGGTGACGTCATATACTTTATCTACACTTGAGGAAAGGATAACTGTGCTCATACTCCAATCTGACATGTAGGAGTACTAGATATATCAAAACACTTATTGAGTCACTGTATTGTTGATTAACTACCACAGTATACAGTAACAAGGTATAGGAGTAGGTATCTATGACGAGAGAAGTATAGGTGACGTCATATACTTTATCTACACTTGAGGAAAGGATAACTGTGCTCATACTCCAATCTGACATGTAGGAGTACTAGATATATCAAAACACTTATTGAGTCACTGTATTGTTGATTACTAAAACAGTAAACAGTAACAAGTTATAGGAACAGGTATCTAGACGATAGAATTATAGGTGACCTCATATACTTTATCTACACTTGAGGAAAGGATAACTGTGCTCATACTACAATCTGACATGTAGGAGTACTAGATATATCAAAACACTTATTGAGTCACTATATTGTTGATTACTAAAACAGTAAACAGTAACAAGTTATAGGAACAGTTATCTAGACGATAGAATTATAGGTGACCTCATATACTTTATCTACACTTGAGGAAAGGATAACTGTGCTCATACTACAATCTGACATGTAGGAGTACTAGATATATCAAAACACGTATTGAGTCACTGTATTGTTGATTACTAAAACAGTAAACAGTAACAAGTTATAGGAACAGGTATCTAGACGATAGAATTATAGGTGACCTCATATACTTTAACCACACTTGAGGAAAGGATAACAGTGCTCATACTACAATCTGACATGTAGGATAACTAGATATATCAAAACACTTATTGAGTCACTGTATTGTTGATTACTAAAACAGTAAACAGTAACAAGTTATAGGAACAGGTATCTAGACGATAGAATTATAGGTGACCTCATATACTTTATCTACACTTGAGGAAAGGATAACTGTGCTCATACTACAATCTGACATGTAGGAGTACTAGATATATCAAAACACGTATTGAGTCACTGTATTGTTGATTACTAACACAGTAAACAGTAACAAGTTATAGGAACAGGTATCTAGAGGATAGAATTATAGGTGACCTCATATACTTTATCTACACTTGAGGAAAGGATAACTGTGCTCATACTACAATCTGACCAGTAGGAGTACTAGATATATCAAAACACTTATTGAGTCACTGTATTGTTGATTACTAAAACAGTAAACAGTAACAAGTTATAGGAACAGGTATCTAGACGATAGAATTATAGGTGACCTCATATACTTTAACCACACTTGAGGAAAGGATAACAGTGCTCATACTACAATCTGACATGTAGGAGTACTAGATATATCAAAACACTTATTGAGTCACTGTATTGTTGATTACTAAAACAGTAAACAGTAACAAGTTATAGGAACAGGTATCTAGACGATAGAATTATAGGTGACCTCATATACTTTATCTACACTTGAGGAAAGGATAACTGTGCTCATACTACAATCTGACATGTAGGAGTACTAGATATATCAAAACACGTATTGAGTCACTGTATTGTTGATTACTAACACAGTAAACAGTAACAAGTTATAGGAAACAGGTATCTAGAGGATAGAATTATAGGTGACCTCATATACTTTATCTACACTTGAGGAAAGGATAACTGTGCTCATACTACAATCTGACCAGTAGGAGTACTAGATATATCAAAACACTTATTGAGTCACTGTATTGTTGATTACTAAAACAGTAAACAGTAACAAGTTATAGGAACAGGTATCTAGACGATAGAATTATAGGTGACCTCATATACTTTAACCACACTTGAGGAAAGGATAACAGTGCTCATACTACAATCTGACATGTAGGAGTACTAGATATATCAAAACACTTATTGAGTCACTGTATTGTTGATTACTAAAACAGTAAACAGTAACAAGTTATAGGAACAGGTATCTAGACGATAGAATTATAGGTGACCTCATATACTTTATCTACACTTGAGGAAAGGATAACTGTGCTCATACTACAATCTGACATGTAGGAGTACTAGATATATCAAAACACGTATTGAGTCACTGTATTGTTGATTACTAACACAGTAAACAGTAACAAGTTATAGGAACAGGTATCTAGAGGATAGAATTATAGGTGACCTCATATACTTTATCTACACTTGAGGAAAGGATAACTGTGCTCATACTACAATCTGACATGTAGGAGTACTAGATATATCAAAACACTTATTGAGTCACTGTATTGTTGATTACTAAAACAGTAAACAGTAACAAGTTATAGGAACAGGTATCTAGACGATAGAATTATAGGTGACCTCATATACTTTATCTACACTTGAGGAAAGGATAACTGTGCTCATACTACAATCTGACATGTAGGAGTACTAGATATATCAAAACACGTATTGAGTCACTGTATTGTTGATTACTAACACAGTAAACAGTAACAAGTTATAGGAACAGGTATCTAGAGGATAGAATTATAGGTGACCTCATATACTTTATCTACACTTGAGGAAAGGATAACTGTGCTCATACTACAATCTGACATGTAGGAGTACTAGATATATAAAAACACTTATTCGCTAAAATCGTTATATATATAACGTCACATAACACAAAGCAGGCCTACAGGTTCTTAAATAGGTCGTATGCTCCACCTTGCGTGACACCAACATTGTTGATGTAATATAACACAAAGCAGGCCTACAGGTTCTTGAATATGTTGTATGCTCCACCTTGCGTGATACCAACAGTATAAACGTTAAATGGTTCGTTCATAAACAGATTGCAAAATACTATCTAGTAGTAATCCAAGCCTAATCGTGGATTGTGTATTTTTCTTAATCTGAGAACGTCTATTTATAATAAGTTGAAATTTGAAATATGTATTTGTAACCTAATGCCGTATAGAGACAAATTTAAAATTGGTAGAAACTTTATATTTAAAAAGGTGGCTTCCTTAAACCTTTAAACTTGAATATTTTAAAACGACGTAAGGCAAATCCTATATACATATTACACTTTAGTTAAACAATTTAATTACAAACACAAAAAGACACCATGTTAAAGAAACTTGGTTGATAAGTAAGGAAGATATTGTGTTTTTAAACAATAGCAGCATTTACATTTCTTTTGATTTATCATCTCCCTTATTTATCAACCAAGGTTCTGAAGCATGGTATCGTTGGATTTGCAATTAAATTGTTGAACTAAAGAGAAATGTATGTAACTTTTTATCGTATGTCGTTTATAGGATATTTATGCTTAATGTTTTTAGGAAACCACCATTTTGAAAGTAAAGCTACTAATAATTTAAAATCTTGTCTTTAATTAGGTCTTTAGGATACAAACTGTTATACCAAATTTCAACTTGATAAAACAAGCCGTACTCAAAATAAAAATTCTTAAGTGGCAAAACCAAATGGTTTCTACTTGGGTAACTATTGAGTTATAGAAAGTTTTAATGTAATATTTAGATTTGTATTTGGTCCAAAACATTCTGGTAATCAATTCCTTGACACCCTATATATATATATATATATATATATATATATATATATATATATATATATATATATATATATATATATATATATATATATATCTTATTATCACCATTATTATTCACCGATTACAATATTACAATATTATATGGGTAACATTTTAAAATAAATAATGAATAAAAACTAAACATCTATAATCATTAGAATTCATGTATATTTATTTTGCCTCAACGACAACGTGCTTTATTATAATTAAAATAATCTAAAGAGTAAACATTAGTATTTTAATTTCATTTTAAGCATGGTATTAAGACGTGCTTGCAGTCTTGTGTTCTACTAAGTAGTCCAAGAAAGATTTAATTGAGGTAAAAAAGACTATCATTAAACACGTTTACTAAACGTTTTATTTATTACAATAACATATCGAAAAAATTAAGTATTCTATTCAAATATCAAACTGGCTATTGATAAATAATCAGTTGTATTAATTAAAAATGAAAGATAATAGGCTACTTTATAAATTACCTTTGGTACTAAACTCACTGTATATACTAGTTAAAATAACTGGACGCTAGTCTTTTTGAATAGAGCACAACATAGAAACTAATGTTACAATAATAATAAAAATGCTCACACAATGTAACTGAGTACTACTGAAAATGTTGCAGCCTACGGAAGTTTCATGTAAAAACAAATATTATTGTAATTTATTTCAGAATTCTAACACATTGATTGACTTTGCTCTGCGACACAACTTGATTCGAAATACTAGATATGCTATGTTTGAAAAGAAACCCAGGGTGAAGATGAAAGCACTTGAATATTTAAAACATATGCTAGTTGAATAAACCTAAAGTATTGATTAATTGCCTGGATCAAACTGTTTTTGTTATATGTGCTTGTCTATTTATTTATTTATATGCTTGTATATTTATTTTTTCTTGTTATGCTTGTATTGGTTGCATTTTTTATATTTTATATATTTGTTATAGTTGTATAAAGCAAGTAATTGTATAAAACATATAGACTGCTTAGCCTGTACCGCTTGTGCCTCATAGTAGTAAACAATCTTAGAATGTGGTATTATATTATTGAACTTGATATTTGCATTTAAAACATAAGAAAATTCTAAAACCAACTATACTCCCGCACGCGCATGTTGCGCATTGGGAGAAAATTGTTAATTTGTATTATTTGTAATTTATTGAAAAAAGAGATTTCGAACTTGAACTTAAATCACGCGCAGCGGTAGTTACTTAGCTTGTTTTGAGCCCTTAAACAGCAGGCTGGTGAGGATATTATTATTTTTTTATGTCTGGCGGGTTTTATGAGTGGGAAGATAACATTATTATCCATGGACAACTTGCTTACAGAACCAGCCTACTTCAATTGCCACCAAATAGATTGTACGAGCTGAACAATGTTTCACTACATGTAAACTTTAATCTAAAGTTTCAACCTTAAAAAGTATTTATCCTTTTGTCAAATAGACACTATTGATAATACTTTCTTAAAAGTTTATTTTTGACGGTTGATGATTTGAAAGGACAATAAAATTTCTGACGATTTCTATGGTATATAAAAAAAAATTTAACACAGAGTTTCGAAGATATCTTCCTCTTCATGTGGAAAACACTAGGTAATGTGGGTACTTGTACATTAATATAAAACAATAAATGTAAGGGTTTTTCGCCTGAGGAATAAGGTAGATTTCATTTCTCAAAAAGTAATGTTCTATTTTTTTATATCACTTATTTATTCATTTTATTTTACAAATTTTATGTTTTTCTTTTAAATGAAGCAAACTTACTTCAAGTGAGAGAATTGCTCATGTACAGTATTACAGGAATGTATTTACTAACTTCGCAGAATCACCAATTATACGACAGTCTCGACAATCAGCAGCAGGTTCGTGACATATCGACAGAAACCTATGAAAGAGCTACGTGACTAATAAGAAGTTCACCAAACAAGTTGACGTGTACGGTGAAATATTTGAATTGGAAGTATTAGTCAGCATCTAAAGGCGTACTCTTATTAACAGAAACAAGTATATCTGAGATCCAAGAAAAGCACTTTTAGATAAGGTTTCCGGTATATTAGTCGTAAAAGGGGAATTATATGGCAGAGGCTAGTGAACAATTGCACATAACCTCAGAGGTTCGGTAGCAAACAGACCGTAACTGCAGTCTAGTTTGGTCCTCCCTAGTGTGCATACAGTAGTCTTTATGATCTGTGCGCTTTTGGGAGTTTCCGGATCCTGCCTTGTGGAGATGGAGAAGATTCCGTGTTCCAATATCCCTCATGGTTCTGTATTCTGGAAGGGGTGGCGGTAAGTGTGGATTTATACTTATAACAATATATATTAGATTTATTTCAGTTCCATTCAATATCGTATATCACAGGGCATCACATAATAAGTTGGAAAATCCATTTAGCCTATAACTCATTGTCGAATCTTACATGAATTGAACTAGATTTTCCTGTTTTAGCAACCAAAAGGAAAAGGTAATCGTATGTAAAAGTAGGCTCCTTGGCATAGAAGTATTTCGAAAATGTTGTTGTTTTGTAATAATTTAATCACTGACCAGTGGGTGAACGATTTCTCAAACAATTTTTAAAATATAATTTCATATAGTGAATACTTTACTGGATAAAATATAATAATATGATAGTGTTAGTTTACATATAGCGGAATGCTCAGAGTTTTAGTTTTTGCTTTATAGGGTTTTTGAAATAAACTTAGGTCAGAGCCCTATTAGTTTCAATTTCTAAAGTCAGAGAAAATATATAAATTTCATGTATTATTTCATGACGAAAGAAGGAATTAAAATCAATTTAAAATATTTCCGATAAGAATGCATACACGAAAATTGGTTGGTGGGAAGTATATTTTATTTATCAAATGTTTATTTTCCTTAAGAAAATACTAATAACGTTTTTCTAAAAACGTTACAAATATGCCTTCCTGTTACATTATGTTGACTTAAATAATAAATTTTAATTAATATATAAAATTTTAACTATTAAATAAAATACGTTTCATTTCCTGGAGCTGTAACTAACGTAAATCTTTAAAATGTTTTTTTACCTACAACAGTTTTTAATAAGGCCTTATTGAAAGATGATCAACTATTAGTTTAGGGAGAGTTATTCCAGTTGCAAATTTATTTTCAATTATGTGCCGAAAATCAGTTAAATGGACTTGAAATAAAATTAATTAAAAATTGATATAATCTATATACGAGCTTAAGCATACAAACTCTTCTACACTTACCTTAAAGGTGGGATGACGCAACTATTATTTGATTGCCCAGAGTAACGTAACCATATAACTATTAGATTTTTATATATTAACATAATTTCAATAAAAATAGGCCTATAACATTGTAATTTTTATCATTATGGTAATGTATATTAATTTATCTTAGGCAACTAATTTTTTTTTAGAGCCTATTTATCAGTACACAACCAGATTAAGCAGTAAAGTATTTCTATGGGGGCTTGTATCTTTAAAAGTGTTTCATATACATTAGTTATAGATCTTAAGGTTATATAAACTGAAATACAAATAATTAAAGTAATTACAATATGTCTTATAGTTTTCTCTCGAATGTCAATTTTTTATTTCTCAGTTTATATTCCAATGATATAGTTGATTTTTTATAGACACTGGTGATTCTTGTTTATAGCTTAAGAGTATATTATGGATTTCAAAGTAATTTTCTTTGAAACAATTAATTTATTTTTCCCCTTTTTTATTCTATTGTACTAAAAAGTGTAAAAGACATTTCATTATTAAGTGTCCTTATTTATTAATGAACTATTTTTAACTTTCAAGTTTTCAGATATAAAAATTGATTTGTGTTGATGGTGGTGTCAATGTATACTATTTCATTTTATATCTCTATTAATGTCATATATAGTTTATGAAAAGCTTTTATACTTAAATAAGGCACTATTGATTCACACAGAGTGGATACAATGTATAAACGTGATACTCGGCACTTAAATACGTCCCACTAGTCATCATAGGTTAATCATTACATTAGGAAAAACACACAGAATAATGGACGGAAAACTATACATATAGGTTCTGGAACACATGTTCAAAGAAACCTTTTTGTTCATTTTCATAGGTACTGTTCCGTTGAAATATGTTGGAAAACTTCCGAAAGCCCTGTATAGAATATAAAATCAGTGCATAAATTGAAACTGTTAGAGCAAAATGGATAAGGATTGAGCCTTAGTTGACTATTATAATATATTACTAGGCAATCGTAAAGACTTTTTTTATACAAACTTGAAATGCTATATTAAAATAGGTACAGCTAAATAATTCTATCTAAAACTACTAAAATAATCAGTAGTGATACTAGGAACAATGCCAATAGATACATTATTAAGCGCTTAAGTTATAAAGATTCTATTGAAAATTAAATCTCTACATAATCTTTAAACTATAAATAATACATAAGTAATAGTGTATCTTTAAATAGTTCTTAAACTATAATTAATCTTAAAATGTCATAGAAATCTTTGAACAGTCTTTAAAAACATAAGTAATATTTTAAACTATAAAGAAATTAAAAATAAATATTAATATTTAAGTTATCCTTAAAATATTGCTAATCATTATTCTTTAAGTAACGTTTTAAACTATAAATAATCGTTAAAATATAAGGGTTCTTTGATAATTTACCTGTAAGTAATCTTCCATAACTATTTAGCAAAACAATAACAAATAATGAATACAGTAGTATACTAATAATATTTAGAGTTAAAATATAAAAAATAATCTCATAAATAACTAAATAAAGTATCGTGCTCAGGGTGACCAGTTTGATACATTATCTTTCGAGATTTGATAAGTGATCAAACAGAAATACAGATCAAACGTTTTTCATATTTCTTTTTATGAATACATAAAAGGTAGGCTTTTTAAAAAGAAACCTCCAAAGCAAAGCCTGACTGAAGTAAAAAGATTTACCTTGAAGAAGTCATTGTTGTCAAAAGTGATTTTAAATAAAAAACTATCTACATTTTGCACTGTAATTACCCAATCTGTAAGTTTTCTAAAGAAATATAGTTTTTTTTTCTGGTGGCGTACTGCTATACCTGTATTACCATAACTTCGTAGTTTGATTTTATGGACAGAGTGTGCCTGTTAGTCTGCTCCTGTTAAAAATTATTTTAAATTTTAAATTATATAAAGTTACAAATTTTTTATATTGTGATTTGGGGGAATATAAAATATTTTCTTTCTGTAACTATCCACACATCCTTTAAAAAAAATAAAAATATGAATTATAATTAATGTTTTCTTAAGCTATGAAATGTGCGTTTTCCAATTTAGTTTTGAATCTAACATCACCCCTAAATACCTAATATGGCCCTTTTGTTCTATTTGAGCACAATGTTCACTACATATCTCACTTGTGATATCACACGTGTACAGAGACAACTAATTCCTAATAAACAATTTATAAAGAAAACTTAACTTTTCTCACAGACTGAAGTTTTCATAATTCGTTTTATTCACACCAAGAAAGAAAATGTTACTGGTGAACCACCTTCACAAAGCCTTCAACTCAGAATTAATTTTTAACGTAACGTAACGTTAACCCATTTGTCTGAACTGTCATCAACATATCTCAGTGCTGTAAAGTGAGTGAAAGAAACTACTTATCTATAAAAATTAAGAACAATGCAGCCCCTAGCCACAATCCTTGTGGCACTCCATGCTTTATCTCACCCAATTGACTTCCGTTCTTACACATTGCTTTCTATTCGATTTGTAGGGTCTCAACAACACTTGTAAGTTCATATTCTGGAGCAGTCTCTATAAAACTAGATTGCGCTCTGAAAACCAGTAAATTGATTTTTTTTGGTCTAGCGATTAAAATTTATCTGGTTCATCGTTAAATCTACTTAGTACATCATACTCTGATTTAAAGTAACTGTTAAATTTATTTTGCTACTACACATCTACATTAGTATGGTTACATTTCTGACCAGTCTCTGTTTTAAAAATTTCCCATGTGTGTTTTAATCGTTCTTAATGTTTTCAAAGAACTGAAAGTGAGGAATAATTATTTATTAATGACTCGGATATCACTGTTAAGCCTATTTATGACACTTTTAAAATATTCACTCATATTTTATCGTTGGACAGATTTTTAACCCTTTATATCTATACATTGCTAGCTTTTATTCGTGTACTATTATCAACGTAAATTCACGACTTCAACCTAATTATTATTTAGTTTATGTTCCTCTTTTCATTCTCAAGCTAATCCATTAATTATCCTTTACAAAACGTTAAAAGCACACGAAGCATTCGTTTGTAACTATACATTATTTCAAACAATATTACCCAGTGAACTGTCCGTTTCTTGTAGTACGTGCGATAAGCCAAGGAGGCAACCTTGACCGACATGGCAGCACCTGTTGCCCCCACCCCGCCCCACAATGCAATCCCACTACCATAACCACACAGCTGTCATACAGTGATCTTTTATGTTGCTTGCTATTATCGCGGTATCAGTTAATACTTCGTATAAGTGACTTAATTTCCAAGTAGATGATCAATGCATCTTTCAGGCTGCTTTGTTATGAGGGCTGGATAATTAATTAGTGACTGAAGTCCATTGTCAGCAATTAAATACTTATATTCATCAGACTATTAAGTACCTCAGAGTTGTCTTTTTTTAGTTTATTTATACAGATAATTAAAGATAACCTACAAATGCGTTATCTACGGATATATAAATGGAATAACAACTAGTATTTCATATTTAATTTAGAACGTTTAAAAATATCAAGAATAGTTATACAAACGAACAGATTTTTTAATGGATAACATTATTACTGATATTCGCTATATCGCTAACAGTTACATTATAATAAAAATTGCGTTTTGAGAGTCTGTATCCTACTCTTTTAATATGCCCCATATTTTGTTAATATTTTGTTACCTTGATTAACGTACCGAGTATAATCTTTGTGTTCGCTTAAAGTAATGTTTTTAATATTTTCTACTTGAAGAAGAGGACCGGCTACAGACTACATTGGAAAATATCCATAATACTGTTTTGCCTCAAAATTCACAAACACAATTAATGAAGATTATACTAAAAAAAGAATGTAGTCTAATAATTTAATGGACTGCTGAATATCGTAACTAAGTAGATAGTTGCAATAACTTGTAAATAAAAAAGCCTGTGAGAATAAAGAGCTTCACATTATTTATTTGTTACTTTTCATTTCTCATTTCCACTTAAACCCATAGTCTTACGTAAAACCAGTTTCCTTGACGTATTTAATTGATTTAGGACCTAAATAACATAATAGTACAATATCAGACAAGAGTTTAAAGGCAACGTGTTTAATTCAGAATACTACCCTGTTCAGTAAACACTAACATCTTTATTTTAAAATATACTTTCTGTTTGAAGTATAATACTTACTTTCTAATTTCTTTGTAAGAAAATAAAGTAAAGGATATAGCAAATATTTGTGTTATGTTAAGAAAAAAAGTATTATTAGCGTTTAACGTATTTGATAATAACATAAAAAGCAATTATAACTTGTTTTAGGAATACTTTAAAAATGTAAAACCTGTACCAATCAGAAACAATAGATCTACTTAGTAAATTTATGGAGAATAAACGTGGACATTTTTAATATTTTTCTATGAAAGTTTGTAGTAACTTTCAGAATTGTAATAAATTGTCATTAGCGCCCGACATGAATCCTACAGCTAAGCTCTAGAGTTTATTTAACGAGTTTGTTACCAATAGAGGAAGTTCATGACAATTGTAACAATAATAATAATCCACATCATCATGAAATCCTCTAATCTACAGAACTGGAGGAAATATTAACACGTGTACGTCCTACCTCCTACGTGCTCACTACAAATTGGGTTTCAAAATTTCACAACCTAAACACGAACTAAACAGCTCTTTCATTCTTACGGATACGCCCATGACCAGGAACCCAACAAACGGTTACATTGTTGATTCTAGCAAGGGAGGAAACGGCTTGATAGCAATCCCAGACTAGTTTGGATTTGATCACACAATCATTATCAGTGCTGTCTGACTATCCGTGAAAATGTTAATCGTCTTGCTCCTATATCGCAGACGAAAATTCTCACACGCACATTCCATAATAGCTGCGACCTCCGCCTGAAAAACTGTAGGATACGGACCCATAGGGACCACCAGCCCCCTACATGGTCTCACTTCCAAAATTCCAGCGGCTGTACCGCTTTTTGTTTTAGAGCCGTCTGAAAACAATTCGAGGTCCGCTGGTGGAAGAGGTTTCCTTCCCTCCGACCAATCATCCCTAGAGGGTATAAAAATCCTAAAGGGTTTGTCAATGGAAAACTATTGTGGCATCTGATCAAAAATCATGTGCAGAACATCCTCCTAAATCAGGTGCTCACTGTTAATAATTCTACATTGCCCACTGCTGCAGCCCGACCAGAGTCCCATCTGCTGAAGACAGTAGTCACTCCTCCTGGCTATAGCCCGAATAAAAATGTACAGTGAGCGAGATTGAGACAACAGTCTAGAGCTGCACCTGGCGCACTAGGAAAAGCCCCATAGCGAGGCAGGCATCCTTTGGATACCCGCCAGACGAGCTACCACCATCTTGGTAGCTTTTTTTTCTACCAAACAACAGTTCCATACATTAGTGCGGGTCTAACTACGGAAACATAAAGCCAGTACAAAAACCATGGCTTCAATCCCCAAAACCCACCTATCACGCGTCTGCATTGAATTAAAGACCATTTCCCCCTGGCGATGACCCTTTCTATATGAGGTCCCCAGTTTAGAACCCTATCTAGGATCACGCCTATGTACTTGACCTCGGACTTCAGCTCAATAGAAGAGCCTCTGAATAGAAATGGACCAATGCCCTCCATCTGTCAGGCAACCACAGCTGACTTGGTGGGATTGACAGTGCGGCTCACCTCAACGAACCAATTTCCCACCATGTTCAGAGCACCAGTGGTCAGTATCATGACTGTTGTGTTAAACTTGCCACTCACAAGAATCACAATATCATCTACGTACCCCTGTTCAAAGACACCACTACTATTCAAAGAACTTAGCAGGTCGTCCACAACTAGGTTCCACAGGAGAGGAGACAGGACGCCACCCTGCGGACAGCCCTTCATAGTCCTAGCACTAACACTTGCTCCCATGAGGGTTGTAACAACCAACCTGTCAGTGAGCAAAGCCCTTATCCAGTCACATATTTGACCATCAATACCACGTTTAGAGACCGCATTGATAATCGCCTGAGTGGCTGTATTGTCAAAGGCCCCTTCGATGTCCAGAAAGATACCTATGGCTACCTCTTTTGCTGCCAGCGTCTTCTCAACCTTGCATACCAATTGATGAAGGGCCATACAGGAGTGTAGGCATGCTGATTTGGATGTAGAGGTTGCTCTAAAAGAGATCCCTCCCAAACAAACGTAACAATCATCTTCTGCATGGTTTTGAGAAGAAAGGTGGACAGGCATGTCGGCCTGAAAGACTTGGGTCGATCCATGCGAGTCCTTCCCTGCTTCGGTATAAACACTACTATGGACATTCTCCAGGATAGTGGAATGTACCTGAGGGCATCGGAGGCTCCGAACAGTCTGCACAGCTGGGGAAGGGGAATATCCAGCCCCCTCTGTAAGCAATCCGGTCTCACCCCGTCTTCCCATGGAGCTTTATAGGGACTGAAAGAGTTTTGCCAACTCGATTCTTCTAAAGGTTACGACACGGTGCGCCAGACTCCATTGCAAATGAGCTGCGCGCCCCCAGGTCTCCCCTCACTGTCGAATGGTTGATCACTGTCATGAAAAATACAGTCCGGAAAGTGTGTTCCCATCATAACTTTTAGAACTCTTTCCGTTTCAGTAATGTAAACAGCTTGATCGTCCTTGAGACTACCAAGCGGCGAGATGGGATTCTTCCTAACAGCTTCTGAAGCCTTGCACAACCCTGCACACTATCGATATCGGTGCAGAGTTTTTTTCCAGGCTAGTCACTTAGCCGTACAGACCTTGCGGTTGTACAGTGCAAGAGCCTCGTGATAGGTCTTCCAAGTACCCAAGTTTTGGCTCTCCTGAATAAAGCCCTGACCCTCTTCCTCAAAGAGGCCAGTTCAGAGGTCTACCATGCTACTTAAGATCTACTCCTGTTGATAACAGGACAGCTAAGGTCAAAAGAGCCAACAATCGCAGAAGTCCGACTGTCGGCCGATTTGTCCAGCTGCTCCGTGTTGTGAATCCGTTTCCCATTAGTAGAGTCAGATCCTTATTGTACCCTGAGGTTTTCCTTTTATGATACCTAGATTGTGTTTCTTGGATTCCTATACTGAACTTGTTCAAACACCAGTTCTCTGATTTTAAAGTAGATGTGAGCATGATCAGAGAGGAAGGGCTCGTCAGACACACGCTAACAGCATATCCGATTAGCCTTACCCTCCGTCATCATGGTCACACATGGAGGTAAGATGATGCAATCAGCAGGGTTCGTTCAGTCCCAACCACCATCAGCCTAACTGTGGCGAGAGTCCTGTAACAAAATTACAGAACAGGATTGCTGTCAACCTTGTTGGAATAATACAAGCTCTGGCATTATTAACCTGGGCGCTAAACAATTTTTAATCCTTTCATAGAAATCGCTAATATTTTTCCCTTGCAAATCCAAGGTTCCTCTATCAGTTCCACATAAAATATTTCGAAAGCAAGCGTCTACAGAATACAGCCGAAGCACCTTTCTGTGCTGCAGGTTAACCTGAAGGACCTTGATCACCAATGAACACCCTCTATTTCCTCCCTTTAAGAGTAGGTGAAGACTGCTCATCAACCAAAATGACCATCGTTCTCAAAGCTCCCGTGTGGTTAACTCCAACAACCTTCCAGTCGGACATGGAGATCCCAGCATTCTGTTTCACAATGGCTATAAGAATGGTCGCAGAGTCCTTCTCGGCCATAGGACCATCGACCCTGTGGAAGACCTTCACAGATCTTGTGACTTCTCTGTAGTCCCCACAGATTACACCTATCCCGCCAGGGTCACTGAGCCCCGCAGCAAATCCCTGGTCTCATCATTGCCACACAGCGTGACGAGATCCCCATTTCCGAGAAGGACCTCTTGAACTGCAGGAACACAACTTCCACTGAGAGTACCTCGTCAAGAATGCGCTCCCGCAGCTCTAAGGCCTCCTCCTCCGAGAAGCGTCTGTAAGGAAAGCTCTCAGGGACCAATATAAGCTTGTGTCCCGTCTGAACTTTCCCGAATGTGTGTCCCACTCCCTCCACCGTTGAGGGATTGGTATTCGTGCATGCCCACTCTGCTTGCTCAGGAAGTGCGGTCGGGCCCCTCTTAGTCAGGGACTTTTCCGCCGGAGAGCCGCCCGAGCGCTCTCTCTTCCCACCCGGAGTAGAGTCAGCGCCTACAGTTCCCCTCGGTGCTGACTCCCTCTGCTTTCTCAATTTCTTCCTTTCATTAGCTGACATCTTGCCCGTTTGCCTCCTCCATTCACTGTCTGGAAGCCAGGTGCCATCAGCTTTCTTTTGCTCCATCGCCCATAGCTTGCGCAATTTAAAAGAGAGCTTGAGGTTGTAATCCAGTTCACATGCTTCAGAGTCAGTGTCAATGAATTCAACCTTTGCACTTGCACCACCAACTGCTGAGTCGTCGTCGATAGTAGTTGTGTATGAGGAACAGACAGAGACATTCAAAGCCAGGTTGCCGTCTGCAACTACCTGTTGCAATCGTTCTAGATCAAGACCTGTTGGGGCACTTTTTTTTGGATTCTATAAAGGTCCCACGAGTACCGATAAAATAATAAGTCCGTTCCGTCAGAGCCCCCCATGAAGGTAAGGCTATTTACGCTTGGGGGGCGCCCAATCCCCAAGGGCTCCGTTCGCGACCCATGCATCCCCTAGGCACGGGTCGCCTCACACTGTAGGATTGGGTGTCCCCAGTCAAATTTAATTTAAATGGTGCGATTCCGGGAAGACTGGTCATATCAGGACTGGCATTACTACTGCCGAGGGCCGTCACCGCGCAGAGTGCACATTCGGGGCACTGGCCTAGATCCTGGGGTTCTGTTGGTAGCAGGGCCACCTCATGCAGGACTCTAAATAAGCGCAAACATTGGTTGGATTAGAATCCCCCTTCGGTCTTGAGCGACACCTGGGTAGTGTCACCCCTGGAGAGGTACTTTACCAGTTCAGTGGGGATCACCCGAAGTAAGGTCAGCCCATCTGTTAGACCCCAACTTATAGCACCTTGAATGCCTAGACGTATCTAGGCTAATCTAATGGATGGTTTACTACTACAAATGTTCAGTACCTCCAAATCAAGATGTGGTAGGAATCACCCCATAACCCTTCTGGTATATGTTAAATATTAATAATATTACAAAGTGTAAAATTGAAAACCGTCTGAGAGCATTATTACTATTATTATTATTATTATTTATTTTCTACAAAAACTGCTATTACTTAAGTAAATGTTTACCGTTTTGGAGACCACCCGGTAACATAAAAATATAAGTCAATAATACACACCTTTTGAAAGGCCTCTGTAAAATCTTCTACCTGTTTCTTTAAATTTATATTCTACAAAGTCGGCTCTCAGGATACATATTTTTACATTAAAATATATAGGTGTGTATTTTTTTACTTAAATAACATGTATTTTAAGTATAATTTGTTTAAATATTTTTGTGTAATTTCAAACCATCTCATCCCTCATATAAATATTGGGATTTAAATCGTCATGTATTTTGATAGAAGGTTTATTTATTGTATATAAAATTTCACTGATTTTGAGATATGAAATTAGTAATTGTGTTTTTTACCTCTGCTGAGCGGTTGACGTCCACTGTGTGCATCACGCATAGACCCGGCAGAAGCACGACGTTGAACAAAATATGGACAAAGAGAGTATAAAATTTACATATATTAACAATGATATTTCGTTACTTTGAATTTTTTTTTTTTGTTTTCATACACAAAGTGTTACTGAAACACAATTTCGTGATGGTAACTATCGTAATAATAAATGCGCGTACACATAAATCGATCCAAACTTTATATTTTGGTTTGTTAGCGACTTTAATGTCATTCTAATAGCCATAACAAAACCTCTAATACCATATTAGACATGTTTTTCGTTTATAGTTTACAAACAACTATTACAGGCATCAACCTGAGATCAGACAGAGGAGGTACAGTTAATAATTTCTGTTAATCTTTCAGAGAGAAAATTAGCCTTATATTTAGTAGTTTCTTAGAAGCAAGTGCGCTGAACCTGAAATAAAACAAAACTGATACTGTTGTATAAGAAAACTATCCAAAAATATTGCAGCAATAAAATTGGAATAGTGTTCAAAAAAGATGTTGAAACACAAATCATAAATTTTATTTGTAGAAAACTATTAGAGACTATTCAAACAAACCGTTTCATTTCATTTACAAAACACTATCAGTCTATGAGAGTTCAGAGTTACTTAATAAAAAAAGTGTTTAATTAACAGACAAAAACTTCAAAATGCTTATATTTCGCAGATCAATGGCCCATTAGAAGGATTATAAATTAAACTTTTAAGTATTATAAAATCAATGGCACCTTGTTTATAATAAATTTAAACAAGTTTGAACATTTGAACTTCTTGCTAGCATGATAATATTCGACCATGCCAAGGGCTAGGTTGTTAGCGGTGGAAAACCATTGGAAAATATTACCAATTCTAGATTATAATCATAGTCATGTAAACATGAGACGCATGAAATCAACGGGATTGTCATCCAAGATCTCCACGAATTTTCTATAGTTTTAAATAATAACTTTATCGTCAAATCTGCAATAAACAGGCAAGTCTTGCTTAAAAGTTTCAAATTATTAATATATTTAATTAAACTTTCCACAAAATCTTTTTCACCCTTACTTGTCTAGCGAAATGTTTTTGAGCTATCCCCTTACTTGACTATATTTTTAATGTTATGAAACACTCAGGATGTTTTTCAAACTGTTTTAAAGAACAGTAAAGCTATCATATTCTTCAGGAATTGAAATTTTAACCTTAATAGATTGAGGGCAATATCGATTACTCAATTAGTTTTTTTTTGTATTTGTGAAAATCATATATTTATGCATGACATAAAATCAACTGTGCATTACTGTAATACAGTAAATTACTTAAGTTCATTACAGTACTGTACTACTTTCTTGAAATTAAAAATACCTTCATCTCAATCGGGGCTCAATTATAAAACCTTCTCAATTTCCGCCGTTTCTTTATTTTCTTGTAAATCATTGACTTCGTTGAATAAAAGTAGCATAATTGTACCATCTTATTGGATTTATTAAGGGGATTCGGTATGCCCTATCCTTCCCATGTTAATTTGGCCAATTTTATGTACCTTTTTCTCAGAAACCTTTAAAGCTATCATCATCAAACTTTAGGACACTACTATTTAGACCTTTGTTAACATTTAGAGCGGAACAAAGTTAAAAAAAGAAGTTTTTATTTAATTTGTTGTAAATAAAAAATTTATTAATTTTTTGTAAAATAATTTATAATTATAATTTTTTTAATAAAAATTTAAAATAGATTTTTATAATGTCTTCCGCTCTAAATGTTAACAAAGGTCTAAATAGTAGTGTCCTAAGGTTTGATGATGATAGCTTTAAAGGTTTCTGAGAAAAAGGTACATAAAATTGGCCAAATTAACATGGGAAGGATAGGGCATACCGAACCCCCTTAAGGCTTTTGACGTTAAAGGCTACAAGAATTTTAGGGTGGCTTAACTTGAAGTATTTGGATCCAGGCTGAGATATTTGTACTAAAATTTTGATTTCTTCCGAATAGAATAGAAATGTATTTCCACCGGGATATTTTTGGTCGTCTAGGTTCTCAGTCCGCGAGAGAGTTTCAGAGAATATATTCCATCAGATTGCATCTTAAGTATCATTCCTCTCTTTATTAATGTACCAATGCATTGAATTTGTGTTGAATAACATCAATTTGTTTAAAATTCAAGAACACAGCTGCAGCAAAAGAAACTAAGATTAGTTATAAATATAGAAAATAAATTGAAACATGTATAACAATTCTATTCTTAGCCCCATATGATTTCACTTCTCAAAACTAGGACGTTATCTGGTCGGAAGGGTATTTTTCTGTTTATATGAAGTTCTGGAGTTAATTTTAATATGAGCTTAACTTTTACTTTCTATAATATATTGTTATTATTGTATAATAATAATATTTTCTTCTTGGAATAATGTAAACAAAATTTTTTTTACTGTGTAAAATAAAACAATAAAAATAATAACGGCAAGTCAGATTCTATTGAAATCATCACGATATTGGTTAAAGTCTTAGAGGTTTTGTGAGCATTTGACGTTAATACATAAAAAAAAAAATAATGAAACTTTCACTGTAAATAAGTTGACTACCTAAGGGATAAAAGTATGAAGGTTGTGTACGACAATGTCGATGGTACAAATATATATATATATATATATATATATATATAATATATATATATATATATATATATATATATATATATATATATATATATATAAACTAATCTATCTACATACAACAATACGGTACTAAAACTCTAAAAATAAACTCTTAAAATATCTCAAACATTTAAAATAAACAGATGAAAAATATTTTAAGTCAAATATAAAATCGAAGGTACGGACCAGAGGATGAAAGAAAGCAGCAAAAGAATTCAGACAACAAAATAACCATATACCATCTCTAAAATAGTGTCAAATAATTCCCCTAATCGAGTAAAATTCCAAAATGATCAAGAACCCTTTCAGTTGACATTTAAATATCGTTTCTATGGGTTCGTTTTTTTATATTTCGGGGTAAACAAGAGAAGAACCTCGCACCAGCATTGTGTGGTAAATTGTAAGCTAAAGCTGAGCGATGAGTAGTCTGACCTAAAGTAATGGTAGCTCTATAGTGCTGTATTCATGAATGTTATTACCTGTTAATATATTTTTTATATTGAATTTGGAAAAACAATGGTTTCATAAATGTACAAAGCAGTAAATGTACACATAAACATAAAGAAAAATGCATATCTAAACCCGAAAATACGTTTCTATATGAACATCTTCTCCTGAGTCCAGCTATCAACCGAACCTCATGTTTGTGAAGAACAAACACTCTTTTCAACAGCGTCTGAGATGCTGAGCCCCAGACTATCAGACCGTATCTCATCCGAGACTAGATCAGTGCGTGGTACATAATTTTCATCAGATATTGGTTCCTATATTTTGCATACTGTGAGATCAATAATATTTAAAAAAACCAACGAGTTATAGACAACTTTCACATGAGCCTCCCCACCTTAAACATTCACCAATTTGAATTCCAAGATACTTTGCAACAGGAGCCTGAGGTACCAATTCCTCATGATTATGCAAGTATATTACATTTTTTTAATCAATTTGATGTATTTTTTCATGGACATGAATAAATTCTATCAATACATTAAGAAATAAAAACTCACTTTTGAACGTCAAACGATGACTCCGAGCGTCCAGGTACGTAATAAGATTACGACTACGAGTCGTGGGATTATGTAGAGGCAAAAGCTTACAACCAACTCATTAGGGGCCTCGGCCCTACGGACATTGTATAGACAAAGTCTATAAAAGCCCTCAATCAGTAAGGTGGTATTAATTCATGTAGTATTTCTTCAGCAACTAATTTTCTTGTTTCTGGTTTGAAACAGTTTATATTAGTCACAATATACATCTAAGAAAAAACCCTATCCCCCCTGTATCACAAGTATACTTCCATAATATTTCAGGATACAGTGCACTTTGTTGGTTTTTTTCGTGTTAATTTTTCTCGATGTTTTCCAGATCGAGTAAGTATCCCAGTTAAAATTAATTAAAATATCGATTCTGTACAAAAGTACTCGATATGTACAGAAAAAAATACAAAGATTCAAAACAGCAAAGTAATTCAGATCATTATGTGTTAAGTTCACATACCTTAAGTTATTAAGGTATGTTAACTTAATTTAGTAGGTATGTCCTATATGTGCTCTTCATACTTTTTAGGCTCATTTCAGAGCATCAGAGCTCTTTTAAAACTTGCATTCCAAATCGACTTATAGTGACACTTCTACAGGCACTAACACTGACATACGTTACTAGTACTGAACAGCTCATATGTCTTTGCTACATTTGTACTTTGATATTATAAACACCTAGTAATCTGTCATAATATACATAATAGGTACTCAATTAAGAACCTATAGATATTTAAAATTACTTCTAAATGAACGTTTACAAACTAGTTTTTACCTTTATTTGTACCACAGGTACTCTAGTTTATTGCACTTCAAGTCAGTGGCTGCACTAGTGGCCTTGGTGCTGTCAAACATCGATGAGGAAAAGCAATGTAAGGAACCGATACCAGACATAGACGGGGCAAATCTTGGGGATCTCATTTGAAATGTATATGAAGAAACGGGCGAGTCAAATTGAAACGACATAACTGGAAATGAGGACACGCAGGGGAACTGCCCCACTGAACAGATCTCTGACACTGCAGCTTGTAGTGTATTTCTGGGAGATTCTGATCAGGTATGTATTTTAGTTTAAAATTTTGCTGCAGAAGTTTTTAAGTTTAGTGTTTTATACGCCCTAACATCCATTCAGTTATGTATATTAGTATTTCCCCGTCAAAGTTACAACTATTTTCAGTTTATGACTGAAATACGAGTAAATAAACGAAACCGAATGAGAGCTGCGTCTTTGTTATATGTTACGATTCATCAAACAACTAATTTTAATAAACAGTATACAATGTATGACTATCGATTGTGGAATGCTCTTTCAGTAATCACTAAGACCATCGATAAGCGTGCTCGCAGCCAATTCAGAGACTAGGTGTCTGGTCTCTGGGGTCAAGGTTACCTTGTGTGAGGCATTTAGAGCATTCGTGTCTGGTAGTGAGAGTTGAATAAGTGTATTTAATTAATGATGTACGATTGTTTGTTTTTAGGTTATATTTTACTTTATCTTATGTTTAGTTATTTTAATTTTCGAATATTATCATTCTTAATGCTGTAATTTAGTTAGTTAGTTCGTTTGCCATCGCTCAGAGATACAGAAAATCAGTAACACTACTTCCCGAGATCTGCAATCTGATCTCTTGCTCAGGTGAAAAACTAACTTAACACATAACTGCAGTCAAGTTTGTATGTGTTGTATGTGTGTAAATAATATAAGACAACCATACAAAATTTATAAAACAAGTCATGGACGTAAAAACAAAAAGAATAATTGGAATTATGAAATGTGATAAAAACGAACTAAAATGTACATATTATTAACTATTTCATTCAACAATTTTCAGAAAACACTCGTAATTATCCAACGAAAATAAACACATTTTTCAACTTTTTAAAAACGATTTAATGGTGCTAAATGATCTAAATTTAACGGAAATAAGATTAAACAATCTTGGAGCATTGAAAGTAAAAAAAAAACTGTTTGAAAACAGTTAGATTAGGCTTTGGAACCGGAAAAAGCAAACCGGAAATTATATCTAATATTACGTGTGAGGGCTGGGTTTGAGCTTCTTATGAAAAATAGTTTCAATACCTTATATATGTAAACATTTCGCAAGGGGAGTATTTTTAAATTAAAAAATAGTGGCCAGGAATGATTGGTCTTATTTCATTTCGTAATAATGAGGAGAAAGGATTTTTTTTTTTAAATGTAATGAGAGGATGCATTGTGAATATATACGTACCTCCCCAGCATACAAGCCCATAACTTAGTCTGGAGTGTATTAAAGCGTAGTAAACATTCAGTAGCAAGTTTGGAGGACATACATCACGCAACATATAAAAGCTTCTCAAACTTCTATAAAACTCTTTCTTCAGTGAATTTATATGACCTTTCTAAGATAAATTTTGTCAATATCTTTTACAATAACAAACGTTACTCGCAGAGCACGTAAAATGATGATAGTATATATCATATTCAAAGTTACTTGTTCTCTTCGTAAGTTAAATATCATGAATTTTGTTTTGTCACTTAGGAGCATTGAGTTTTTATTAAACCAAAAATTTAAAACTTTTAAATCATCATTGATTTGTCTACGAATAGCCCAAAATTGTAATCAGAATACGTCAGTGCTGTATCATCTGCAAAAGCTGTTAATTTACTATTTAATTCTCCATTACATAGGTCGTCACATATGTACACAAGGAAAAGAATTTGACCCATAACTGAACCTAGAGGTACACCGAATTCAACTGTTTCAAAATTACTGTATACTTTTCCTATTCTCAAACACTGCTTTGTATATTTTAAATAACTTTCAAACCATTTATGGGGTAGACCTCTCACACCCACTAACCAAAACTTTTCTATTAATATCTTATGACCAACTGAATCGAAAACTTTGTTATATCAATATATAAAGCTGCACATTTTTTGCCATCATTGATACCATAATAGATATTTAAAAAAAAGCCAACAAAGCATCTTCTGCACTCATTGTTTCTCTAAATCCAAATCGTTTTGTGCTTAAATAGTCACACATTTAAAAAAATCAATTAATCTTCTTTTTATTATTTTTACAAAGACTTTAGCGAACACATAAAGCAAAGAGATAGATGTATAGCAATTACTTTTTTTTCTACTTCCACTTTTACACAGTGGAATTACAACTGATTCTTTTAGGCAAGATGGAAAATTCATCTTCTAACATGCTTCGATGGAATAAATCTGTCAGAACTGGAACTATATGTATACAAAAATCTCTTTAAAATGTAACTGGTAATGTTATCGTTTCCAGACGATTTATTGTTCTTTTTTAAGATTTTATGGTTGTTAAAACTTCAAATTCAGTTGCCGCAGTAAAAAATTAGGAATTTGGTACAATTTTACCTGGAAATTGTTGATTAAACATAACTTGATTTTGAGTATTAATAATCATGTTTTTAATGGTTTTCGGTGCATTTATGAAAAAAGAATTAAAATTCTTATGCAATCTCCTTATCATCGGTAATTATGTGTGAGTTATCCTTTTCTATTTTATTAATTTCATTTTTATCTCGATTTTTTCCAATTAAATCATTAAATATTCTCCATTGTTCTCGTGGGTTTCCAGTACAATCTTCAAATTTCTTCAAATAATAATTTTCTTTAGCATTTCTCATATTAACTTTCAGCCTATTTCTAAATGACCTGTATTATTCCTTCAATTTATAATCATAAGTTCTAGAAATCATTAGGCTATAAATCTTTTCCTTCTATCAACTCTTCTTCATAAATAATCACTTATCCAACGTGTTTGTTTACATAATCTCTTTTTAATTGCCGTTTTCTCTTTGCATTTATTTACAGAATGTTGCAAAATATTAATAAACAAATCAAATGCATATGAGACTCAATTCTCATTACAGATATGTGCCCGTTGTATACTGTCCAATCCCAATTCCAATTTACTATAATCGATCTCTAAAACAATTGTATCATTGCACATTTGCACACATTGAATTGCACATTAGTTATTAGTCAGCCGAGCTGGAAGGTCGCAGAGATAAGCGCTCCGTACAGCTAGAGTAGACCGTGTTTCTGCCTGCCTGCCCGCCCGTTCCAACCTGCGAACGTCTGTCTGGATATCTATACTTCCGAACATTTGGGTGAAATATATTTCTATTATATATTAATCTGCATTACTTGTTCTGCGATGTTTGGAGTGTGAGTAGATTTCATTCCATTTATAATGGTGTGTTCAAAGTGTAATAAGGCATTTTCTAAGCCTCCGGAAATGGAAAAGTGCGCAGAGTGCAAAGCCGAATTTCACCCCGGGTGTTGCCGAAGTCGTACGGTTGCTAAACTTAAAGGATTGATCGCGAGTGGCGCTATGTGGCAGTGTGAAGACTGCAGTAAAGACACGGTATCCGTGGGAAGTAGATCTGACTCTGAGGACCCCTCTATGCTTAGCCTACTGAAGAGTATACAGAATCAGATGACAATACGATGTTTTTAGGCGAGCTTCAGTGGTCTTGAGCGGAGCATGTCCGGGATCCAAGACTCTCTTGCCGCGGTAACCGCTAGACTGTCTGTGGTCGAAGAAGAGTATAACATTCTTAAAGAACAGTGTGTAAAGTTAAGGAATGAAAACTCTACACTTTTGAAAGAGGGTGAGGGACGCCGAGTGGAGTATCATCGATCAAGATCAATACTCTAGAATGGAAAATCTTGAAATCCGCAGTGTTCCACAGACGGGAGGAGAGGACGTCTACGCCATCCTGGAGGCAATATCTGGAGCGCTCGGAGTTCCCTTTGAGAGACAAGACATCTCTATTGCTCACCGTCTTCGGGGACCTAGAGATCGTCGTTAACACCCAACAATTGTGGTCCAGTTTGCACGTCGAACTACAAGAGCTGACTGGTTGGCCTCGGCCAAGAAGAAGAGGATCAAAACGACAGACCTGTACACATCGTTTACCCCGGACCTGTGTTCGTCAACGAACACTTGACTCAGCACAACAAGGCCCTGCTGCAGCACTGCAAAGCTGGAGTCAGAGCCAAATCCCTGGCCTACGCCTGGAGTATGGAGGGCAAGGTGTTAGTCCGGGTGACGCAGGACTCACGTGCCATCTGGATCTACTGCAGCATCCAGGAGCTGGATGGACTCGACCACCACCCGCAGACTCAGCCGACCTCGCACAGCGATACCAAGTAAAAATATATCTTTCCTGTAAGCTACATTTGTGTTCTCTTAGAGATTTAGATACATTTATGAACACCAGATTTAAATAGTTTAACAATTCCCAAATAAAGGCGTTTATTGATGACGTTACAAACAAGGTAGAGAAATAATACAAGCTAGTTATATTTAATTTTATCTTATAACAAGATGAGTTAAAAACTTATTTTCTTGTTATTTATTTTAAAAGATCAGTATACAAAAATTATATAGAAACAAAACTGTCCTGACATCATTTAAAATTACTTCTTGTTATTTATTCATAATAAATTAATATATAAGTTAGTAAAATGTCAATGAAATAAGTATATACAACTAAAGCATCTTTGTCTATACCTATTTAACATGATAGATACATATAATTAAGAAGTTTATTTCAATTTAATTAGAAGAAGTGTTTTAAGTTATTTTTTAATAACACTTATTATATTTTATTACAATCACAGAATCGTTACTTTAAAATGTTATTTGTAGTCAAGATTAGACCTTGTTTAAGTTAAGTTTATTTACAATAAAATGTTAATGAGATCTTCCGATTAAAGTAATTGTAGAGTTTTTATTCGTAATAAAAGTTAAAATGTTACTTTTCCTTATTATACTAGGTAAATGATCAGTTTATAATTTTGTATATAATTAAATTCTGTTTTGACAATATTAACAAACCATGTATACTTAAAAGTGTGTCTATATGTGTATGTATGGCTGTGTGTGTGGGTGTGTGTGTGTGTGTGTGTGTGTGTTGTGTGTGTGTGTGTGTGTGTGTGTGTGTGTGTGTGGTGTGTGTGTGTGTGTGTGTGTGGGGGGGGGTGTGGGTATGTTATGTGTGTATGTATACAGCTATAGATTGTATACTTGTCACTGTTACAAAGATACTAAATTTATTTGAGTAATTTTTTCTTCATTATAGCTTTGTATTCCGTTTGAATAAAATAACTTATATTATGCAGCTAAGTATTGTTTGAGGCTTTTATTATGATCTTATGTATTTAGTTGAAACCGTTGAATAGAAGCTTGGTATATTTTAAATGATTTTTGAACACTAAACCGTTATTTCACAATTTTATTTCTATAGATTCATTGCTGTAGTTAAAACATGTAAATGTAAGTTAAAATATTAGTCTTCCTCCTCATACTGTTTGAAGGATTTGTTTACAACATTTTAAAAACAAATCAATATTATTTTGACAATATATACATGTATGTACATATGTATGCATGTTTGTGTAAAGGTGAGTGTGCTCGTAAGTGTAGATGTGTGTACTTGTTTTTATGGTGTATATAGCTATAATTTGGGATGATTATTACAGTTGCAAAGCAACAGCGTTTATTTTAATTTTTCTTCAATATTTTTGTCCTATATTATTATATGATATAATATAATATAATATGATAATGTATTGCTATCTTACAATTATAATTATATTAGGGCGGGCAGGCAGCCCGTTACAATAATGATTGATGGCAGTGGTGATAATGATTTACCGAATGAATGTTTAGAGATTGATAGCCCACTTAAATTTTAATATTTCTACAGTTTTATGGAGGGTAATAGGGTTATCAGAAGTAACATTAACTTTTTCCATTCTAATATTAGAAGTTTTTTCTAAAAACTTTGATGAGTTAAAGGTATATTTGAGTTTGATAGTAAGCAATGTAGATGTAATTGTTCTAACGGAGATTTGGCTGAGGGAGGGGGAAGAGGGAGTGAACATTGAGGGGTTTGGCCTTGTACTGAGTGATAAATTAAGGAACCAAAATGACGGGGTCATTGTTTATGTAAATAAGCGACTTTCTGCAGTTACATCACAAGCTACTTTGGGTGACGTTTACGTCATTTTACTTAACTCCACTTTCCTAAATACTCATTTCAACATTTTGGCACTATACAGAACGTTTGACAGTGACGCTGGTAGTTTTATAGACTCTAGACAGCTATTATAACAATGTTGAACGTAATAAAAATGCATTTTTACTAACACTAGGAGACATGAATATTAACCTTTTGGCACCTGAAGATTTTACTAACAGATATTTAAACTGCCTTATTGGTCATGGACTTGTACAATGTGGTGGACAAAGCGACTCGGGTGACGGAGCACAGGACGACCTGTTTGGACTACGTGTTTGTGAGATACAACGACAAGCAGAGTGTGCAGGCCTCCCGTGCTGCACACCACCGTCACTGACCACTACAGCACCGGCCTCAGGAGCACAGTCCATGAGACTGTCACTGCCACTGACACACCGCTAGCACCGATTACGTACACTGACGAGAAATTGTTTATCGAGTGTCTTATCACCTCAAACTGGAATCCCGTCCTGAATTGTTATGATGTCAACGAATGTACAGCCCATTTTTTCGGACGTGATTACTGAATCCTTATCTTTTGCTAAAAAAGAAATAAAATATCCCACAACACAGAAGAAAAAACTTATACCATGGATTTCCAATGACTTAGTAAATTTGATTCGTAAAAGGGATAAAATTAGTAAAATCTAAAAAAAAAAACAACCTTTTAATCGTGAATTTAGGACTTATTATAATATGTTAAGACGTGATTTAAGCAACTCTATAAAATGCTAAATTGTTTTGGGGAATTATTAACGAATTAATTGGGAGGAATAAATGTAGAGACAACTTTCCTATTCAAAACTTTTCTACCAGGTGCACATATATTGGAGCAAGGGGGTTATAAAACAGGTTGCCAATGATTTCAATGATTTTTTTCGGCTGTTGGCAAAACCCTGGCCGACGAGATTGATTCAGGGGGGGATCCAGTGGTACGTGACTCTTATTACTGGCTGAACACAGAATTCTCACTACAGACTGTGACTGAATATGACGTAATACACCAGGTCAATGGCCTGTTGGGTAGATCTGCACCGGGGATGGACGGGGTCTCGGCTAACCTTTTCAAGGCTAATATCCATGTTATATCTCAACAGTTAACACATTTTAAATTAACTTAAGTATCTCAACTGGTGTATTTTCCGATAATTTACGAACAAAAACAACTTCCGTCCCATCTCATTGTTAACCGTTTTCTCAAGGTCTTTAGAACGCATAGTTAAGGATCAAATCGTCTCAATTTTTACAAAACCATTATATTTTAAGTGAGTGTTAGTATGGATTTAGGCCAGACAAAAGTATCATTGACGCATTGTTTGATATCAACAGAGATTTAAACAAAATTATTTAAAAAAATAATTGGTATATGCTTGTTTTTTTGGATTTAAAAAAAGCATTCGACTCTGTGGATCGCACTATTTTTTTAACAAAATTAGAAATGATAGGGGTCCCGCGGCATTTGCGTGAGCGTGATTCCGCAGCTACCTGAGCGAGAGGCGACAGGTTGTGTCCATCTGCGGAGAGAAAAGTGATCCTCAAAATGTAGATTATGGTGGGATTCAAGGTTAGTACATTGGGACCTATTTTGTTTTTGATATATATAAACAATATTTCTAAACTAAATCTGTATGGGAAAACTCTTTTAGTTTGCAGATGACAGCTTAATTTTTGTTTCTGGAAACAATTGGATGGAAGTACAGGAAAAGGCTGCAAACGACTTAATGCTTTTGAAAAAAATGGTTATATAAAAATTTTCTCTCATTAAATATATCTAAAGACAAAATTTTCTACCTATTTCTTTGTACAATAATTCTGATTAAAATTTTTTTTTTAGTAAAGAATGTCTTATTTTACCAGGCGAATTTAGGGCTAAGAAGCCCTCTCAAACACAACATAAACAATAATTTAAATAGTTTGAGAATTCATTAATGTGGCAATTCTGCAAATTTGACATGTGGATGTAAAAGTATAGAACGTGTTACAAGTTACAAATATCTAGGTGTAATTTTTTATCATCGCCTTAAATGGTCTGATCATATAGCCTAAATTCAAGCAAAAGTAAGAAAATATATTTTCGCTTTCAGAAGTTTAAGCGATGTTTTAAATGAAAAGGAAAATTAAAATAACGTATTGCGTTTATGTCCAATCTCTTCTTACATTTGGAAACATTGCTTGGGGTGGCGTATTAAAATCAGTTTTGGAGCCCCTTTACATTACACAAAAATGTATCTTAAAAGTACAATTAAGGAAAAACAAGCGTTATCCTATTGATTGTCTTTTTTCATGAATCTTTCACTCCTTTCCTTGCGACAGTTGCATATAAAGCATCTTTTAGTTCATATTTATAAATAATACAACATAATTTTCCCAGAAACATCACATTCTTACAATACCAGTGTACCGTTTAACTGGCACATGAGGGGTTAGCTTTGAAATTTAAACTTTTGTGAAGGTTAAAAAAATAAAAGAAAATCTTCTGAAATAAATAAAGTTACTGGATAATAATAATTACTGGATTTAAAATTAAAATAAAAACTTCTTGATAACTTTAAATTCAAACTTGTAATATATTCGACACTCCAAAAATATGCAAAGTTCTTACAGCTTGTCTTTAATTCAATTTTCAAAATTCAAAACTTTCACACTGTAATCTGATCAGGCAATTCTTCACTTTAATTTATCATCAAAATTCAATTTTATTTTGTTAATAATTTTCTTTACTTTACTTTAAATATTACTTCTTTTCAGTGTTAGAGTTTTAAAATATTGCTGAAAACATCTGTAACAACCACAAAACTCTTTTAGTATTTTTACATAACATTTTATATACATGTGCTCACTGCACCAACAGGTTTTATATTGCACAGATCAAAATTTCCCATTAAATTTAATTTGTACAATATTTCTCTCCCAAAAATTATTCAAAATAACTAAGAATGTATATTGACCGGACTCCTGTTAAAAGGTTCACTTACCCGCAGGTTCGATGACGATTAGCAAAAGATTAACTCTAAGCACTTTCAAAGTCTACTCGTTACAATAACTTCCGATCAACTGAGACGGGAGGTACGGCACGTCTACCTCGCCCCACCTCTCAATTTCGTTATCAAACACTGCCATCTGCGATGCGCGCCTCGCTGATAGCAGCCTCTTTTGTACAGTCCAGTCCTTATCATTCTTCTGGGCCTACTCCTTCCACCGGTAATCCTGTTATCCCAGAAATACAATTTAATACAATCGGTACACCAGGCATGCATTTAATGTCGGTATACTGTTACAAGGTTAGTTAAATTATTTTCTATAACAAATTCCTTTTATAATTCCCATGTATTGTTCAGAAACATTTGCAAAGACTTCAGTCACTTCAAATTATTCGAATCAACATCAATTTCAATTTTTAAGGAAAAACGTTAATTTCTTCCTTCTACAGATTGGCCTTGAGGGAGCCGAGGCCCTAATCTTATCAGAATATGGATGGGCTTGACCTTGGTCCTTTCTCTCACCCTTTCCCCCCCCCTCCGATACGCCGTGTCATTCATCTACATTTCAAAGTGATAACTTCTTCAAGTAAATTAAATATACATTTTTTGAGTAGGTTTGTTTAATTTAAATTATTATTGTTATTGTTGCTCTTTCGTTTGCCTGTGAACCACACCCGTCAAAACAAACTAACATTAATTTCTGTAGGATAGCGTGTCTAGCCTACGCACAGGCTGTTTGCCCATGTACGCTAATTTCCAACAAATACATATTTAGAATTTACAACGTTTTAAATTTCGTTGTTTACTAATATTTATTTCCAAAAACATTTGTAATCTGTGTACCTATGAAGATTTTGGAAATAAACTTATATTTCGTTTTATTTCATTTCATTGTCGTTTTTTTTTTCTTTGCATTTATTTACAGAATTTTGCAAAATATTAATAAAAAAATCAAATGCATCTGAGACTCTATTCTCATTACAGATATGTGCCATTGCATACTGTCCAATTCCAATTCCAATTTACTATAATCGATCTCTAAAACAATTGTATCATTGCACATTTTATTTAATTTGTTGGTTTCAGTATTTATTCTCAAATAAACCATTGAATGATCTGTAATGCTAAGATGTAGTATTAAAGTATCGTGTTTAACGTTATGCGTAATTTTATTAAATCTAACAAAAACCGTGATCAATGTGATCAATGCAGGTTTAACTTTCGCCTACTATTCTTGTCGATTCGTATATATAGTATGGGAACTTAGCCCATAGCTGGCCATTAAGCCTAGATACGCGTCAGCTGTGACATCATCTGCCAAAATATTACAGTTTATGTCATCTGTAACAAAATAATGTTTTTTCCAACACAGCGTGCTATCAGGTGCTCCGATATCAATGAGGAAATGTGCTATCGGGACTCTATTCAACCTGTGCATCGCTAAGAGGACGAAGTCCACGCTATATGTGTGGCAAAGTGAGTTGGAGACAGTCAGCCGACCGCACGTCTGTCAGTATGTCTACACTGCACTGATAACAGGACCGAGCGTACAACCACACAACTCCACCCAATCGATAATCTTCGTTTACAATGACTGAAAGTTTTGTAACCATCAATTTTATACAAATTTAATTTCGTTACTAGTAATCCAATCTTCAGTGAGCACAATGAAATCAGGAGTTAAAAGTTACGATTATACAGTTCACCCCTAAAAATTTCAACATTTTGCCGCATACTTCGTATATTTTGATTAAAAAAAATACTAAACCGTTATTTCCAAGAAACTGCTGATATTGTTCCTAATGGCCATTGGATGTCAACAGAAAACATAAATAACAAAAACGTATTCCTTTAGACGAATCTTCATTCTTCACATAGTTAAGATTACGAAATTCCAAGATTACTAAAATCTTCCTTGAACATGCAAATAGACATCAGACAACTATTCCAAACAAATTTTAAGTTGTAAAAACGTTCATAGCTCTTATTAAATAAAATCAAAACTTTAGGCAACAAAATATTAAGAAGTTAACTTGGATGAAACATTACAAAACTTAAATGAATACTAATGATAGTTGTTTGACAATTTTCTAACGGAAAACATTCACAATATTGGAAAAGTTAACTATAAAATAACTCTTTTGAAACTAGACATTGACTTTTGAAGTATTATACCGAAACAGTATAATACTTTCGTATTATACTTATCCCTCTTAACTCCTCTCTTTCTATCAGTTCACTACCGTGGGACAGTTACTGTGGTTGTGACTCTACTGTAAACCCTTTCTTGGTTACAAACTCCCCCCTGCCACCTCAAGACTGATGTGGTGAACAGTGTAGCACAAGCACATGAGCGCACACCAGTTCAGCTGTACCAGAGCAACGCGCCAAGAACCGGCCACCCCTCCCATCAATACTGGAGCCCGCACCTCCAGGGCCGTAACTACTCCGAGCGGAACCCTGGTCATTCCTGCGGTCCGAGTGTTTTCACACTTCTCAGCTAAGCTGTTCTACTAAGGTCGCTCTTGTATTTAGTGTCGTTTTAACTATCTCATAAGTATGTTTGGTTTGTTTTGTTGAACTCCTGGATAAGTTCAAGGGGGGCGGTGTTTAATACTTGCAATTTACAGTTTAGGTTAGGCTTTAGTTTTATTGTTTTAGAATATTTATGATATCAGTAGAAATAGTTTTTAGGCAAATCCTATTCCAAATCAATAAACTGGTAAGTAACCTTATCCAGTGACCATTGGACCTATCGTTAGATTTAACAGTCGTCTCTTATTGGTGGACTCTTATTGCGTAATCCCCTCTGATATCTGTCCACCGTCAGGGAGCGTTCCCTTAGAACGCCCGAGAATTTTAATCTTATCATCGGAGTAGATCTGAGCACGTCATGCTTCGGCATCGGTTACTCACATAGGATTAATCCTTTGTCCTCTCGTTTGGCTGTAGAATAAGTTGCCAAGGTTCCCGATGCCTTTTTCTCATCTCGTTTGTGGTAGAAGTCTCGTATAAGAGTTAAACGGAATATGAACTTACAGAATCGGTCTGCCTCTCTGCCAAAGATCGTGGGTATTGAACCCCCTTGTGTGTCTAGCACGCAAAGTAGTGACGGTTCTGCATCTTAATGCCATTTTTCTTACTCGTTTGTAGTAGTGTAGTGTCTACTTGGATTCCCGATGCACTTGGGTTTGGTTGCTGTAATGTATTAAACGTCATTGTTATTATTATTTTATATAGTAAAACATGATTATGTTTACTGGCTCTGTTAATGATTTACCAGAGGTCGCTGGAATACATCTATGTTTTAAATCGCATGATGCTGTGACCTCATATGGGGTGATTTGAGTTCAATAAATCTTATTGGCTGCTTCCATCACGCCACTTTATTCATTTCAACCACACGTCCACTATCCAGCCCTGGCCTCGGCGCACTTACCTTCTTACCCCCTAACCGTAAACCACGCACAGTCAATGATGTGACCGAAAACAGTCTTCCATTTCAATTACCTGATCCTCTGTGTCCCGTACACAACAAATGGTGACGAGGTATTGTATTTAACCAGCGTGTGCAATGAAACCAGTTCGATTGTACCGGTTAATTTTTCCAAATTTTTTAGTGGGAGGAAATGCGTCCAGAGTGTGGCGTGGCGTGGACTCAAAAAATCTCTACATTTTGATGTCGGGAAGACGAAGAAGAAATTTGGAACATTCCGTCCTTATTATACGAAAAACTATGTATGACTGGTATTATTGGCGGGATCGGTGACTTCGACATCAGTGCGGAATGTGGAGTTCGTATGATATAAACGTTTCGATTTGTTTGTGGAGTGTAACAACATTTTCCAGGACAAAAAGGGTGAGCACGTTACTGACCGTCGTTATGTGTGAAAAACGTACAGTTTGTTACTCGATTTGTTTACGCCCGAGAAAAACCTTCATCGAAAACTATTGACGCTCTAGTGAAGATTATTTCAGGTACCCGAAGCCATAGTTTATAGCTGAACGATATAAATTCAGTGAACGAAACCAGCACGAAAGGGAAACAGCAGATCAGAGATTACATCTCCAGCCTCAAGAAGTTGTCAGCATACTGCGAGTTTGGCGCGGCTCTAAAACGGATTATCCTCGAGACAGACTGGTGAGCGGTATCAGACGCGAGTCGACAAGCAGAGATTGCTGGAAGAGACAACCCTGACCTGTCGAGCAGGCGGTGATGAAAATCGTATGTTCAGTGGAGGCGGCCGAGAAGAATGCGGCGGGGGTGATGGTCAATAGAGAAGTCAGCGACGGCAAGCCGGGTCCAGAGGATAGCAGCGCAGCTCCACCCCCAGGCGAGAGGCGGTGGCGGCAGCAGCGCGGGCCACAACGCAATGCATGAAGTGCAGTGTTTTGTGCTGTGGGCAGTATGGCCACTACCGGAAGCAGTGTAAAATTGTTCGATGTTGTGTGTGTTCATAAATGTGGTAAACGAAACCACATACCTAAGGTGTGCCGATCTACTGAAATCGTTAAGTCATCAGACGTTAAGTCATAATTTTTTCTAAGTTTTAACAAAGATAGGTTTTATCTGGCTGATTTCCAAAAGAAAGAAATAAAATATCTATTTAGCAACATAAAGTAGTAAATGATAGCTCTGAGCATAGAGATAAGAATGATAACCACAGTAACGAAAACCTTGATAATTTTTGTAAAGGAAATTCAAAATTTATTTAAGGTGAGTGAAACTCGCAGTGAGAGGATCAGAGCTGACCCAATCAAAATTAAAGTTTTTAGTTCAAGGTTGAGAAATCACTTTTGAGGTTGACAACGGAGTTAGTGTTCCCAGTGTGCAGTGAAAAGTTTTATGAAAATAATTTTTAGCACATGTAAGTTGTTGGAATACGATCTCAAGTTGAGTTCGTACACTAAGGAATCACATAGTAATGGTAGGTAAACTCAGTGTTTATGTGTACTATGAGGAAGTACATAGACAAATTACATCTGTATGTCATAAAAGATGGTTCGCATCCTCTAATGGGTCGTGATTGGCTGAAAGTACTGGGTGCTGATAATCTCATTCAAAATAACTTTTGTATGATAAAGAAACCTGTAAACAGTAGAACTAAGTTTGAGTCAATGACATCTGAGTTAATTAGAGAATTTCCGGAAGTGTTTAGTGAGAAATTATGTCAGTGTAAAGGTAAACCAGTAAAGGCGTAATCTAAAGGAGAATGCTAGACCCAGATACTTTAAACCAAAGGACCGATACCATTCTCATTGAAAAAGTAAAGTTGAAAAAGAACGAGCACGCTTAACTGATGAGCAAGTGTTAATCCCAGTAAGTAGCTCTGAATGGGGAACGCCCATTGTGCCAGTCTTAAAAAAGAACGGCGAGGTTAGATTACGTGTGAGATTTAAGAAGTAACTTTAAATCAGTTACCACCTAGAAGTGGATAAGTGCCCCATACCTATAAAAGAATCTATTTGCTAATTTACAGCATGGAGAACAGTTTCTGTAAATTATTTTAAGTCAAGCATACATGCAGTTACATTTAGATAGTGAATCACAAAATTTGTGGGCAATTAGTACCTATAAAATGGCTTTTCTCATACTGTAGAATGCCGTATGGAATTTCTTCTGCCCCAGGCTTATTTCAAAGAACCATTGTACAGTCGTTGCATAATTTAGATATAAGATATAATATATGATATATAAGCTAGGTATTTAGATATCCATAATTCATGGACGACTTCCTTATCACCGCTCTAGTTATCGAAACTCATTTTTGTAGGTTACAAGAAGTGAAAAAGGATTTTCAGTCAAAAAGATAAATGTACGTTCTTTGCAGACAAGATCGAGTATCTTGGTTTTACTATTGATAAAGAGAGACTGAATACCTCTAAATCTAAAATTAAAGCAATCAACGAAGCACCTGTACCAAAATCTGTCACACAGGTGATGAAAGCTTTTATGGGTCTAGTAAATTATTATGGAAAGTTTATCGACAACCCTCGTCAACAATCTTAAGTTCGTTGTATAAAAACTTGTTGAAAATGTGTCATTTAACTTGATGAAAAGTGCCTTAAATCCTTTTTAACTATGTGAAAAAATATTTTAACTAAAGCGCCAGTACTTCATTATGATCCTAGTTTGCCTGTAAAAACTACGCGGTAGACGCAAGTTCAACAGGGTGTAGGCTGCCGTACTTAGTATCGTAAACTTTGGAAGTTGTTGAGAAATCTATTGCAATATCACTCTCGTACACTATCAGCAGCAGAATGTCAATATTCACAAATAGATATGGAAGCGTTTAACAGTAGTTGTATGGTGTTAAAGAAATTCAATCAAATATCTGTATGGTAGAAAGTTCAACATTACCTGTACGTACAGGCCACAAGCCAGTGGACGATTTAGCGAGTAGGCCGGGCCGCCGGGGTCCACCCAGATTTTTTAGGATATGACGTAATCAATAGGAAGTATTATCGAAAGCGGGTTTTGTTTAGTATGTATTATTCATAGCAACTCGAGAAAAAAAGTTCTAACCTATACAGGGTTAAACATTTTATTATATGTTATAAGGCATCTTTTGAAAACGTCTAAGTTTTTCTCTTGTGGCTACAGAAGAAAGTTGTTAATCCAAAAAAGTGCTTTAAGCATATTTTTACACCACTCACAAAATTAATCTCTCAGTTTTGAACGGTTGGTGGTCTTTCCGTCCGCACTGAAAATATCCACTGTGACTCCAATCTATAAAAAATACCGATCTTTGGCACCTTAACTAACTATCGTCTAATTTCCTTCCTGTCCAGTTCTTAGCCAAAGTTTTGACAAAAGCTTTCCTCAATCAGCTTGGAAAAATGCCTAGACTGCTTTCAGAACTTCTCTGTCCTATGAAACAGTTTCGGTGTCTAGGAAAAACATAATGAAACGGGTCCATCGATGGCCGTAAACTGAACTTATTTATTCTACTTTCAAACGAGGTAACGCCAATTTTCAGACAGAAACTAACAAAATTTTAACTATGGATCAAGATTATTTACAAAAGTTTTCTTTAGAAGCTAACAAGACAGAGAGTAAACTAGTAAACATACAATTAAGGGAGGCGCATGAGCAGCAAAACACACAGGCAGGCACCAAACTGTACAAGGACTGGATCTTGTAAGGCTTGTAAAAACTTTAATAGGAATAGGACACAGAACATAGAGCCTAATGGAGAGCTATTTACAAATAAGAAATAACAACAATGGAATTTTAAATGCTATGAAGGAATAAACAGTATAATAATCTATATAAAAAGGATCAAACATCAGTATAAAGAATCTAAGATAACTCAGTAGGGAAAAGATAAACTAGTAATGGGATTGATGTCAACAGTGTTTACTTGGGCTGCAGTTTTTATAAACAACTCAAGAAATAAACTTATATATATATATTAACAATCAATAGGAAATATCAGGTAACAATAACAAAGAGTAGAGATTAGAGGTGAGCAGTGAATTAGAGCTAATATTTCCAATTGATTATATAACCAAAGAAAGGCTATAAATACACATAACAAATAAATATACAATAAACAACAACACGGAAGAGAACATTACACAAGAGAAACTGAAGAAGGAGGCACTGGCTTTATTAATGAGGGGAGTCGACGGGCCAACCAAGCATTAGGTAAACGTCATTCAGAGCAATCACTTTCCTTTTGAAACGGATGGCACAGACTCGTGGGAAGAAAATCCAGATGAGTTTGGAAGCCAACCCACCTGCGAGCATGAGACGGGGAGCATACCGCTAAAGCTGAGAATAGTGGTAGGGTAGTGAGGCGTCTGCGGAAGATTGCCATCTGAGGCGCAGACCTCTTGTTACACAAAATGGTCAATGGAGCCTGAGCAGTTTTGGACAGTCAACGAGGCCATTTAAAAGCTTGAACAAGAACAGAAGATCAGGCGTCCGTGGGGCGACGAAGGAAGTAGTGGGGAGAGGGCCAAAATGACTCTCGTCATCAGAGGGACAGGTGCAGTGCGGTAGATGAAAACCCCCAGTCTTGGACAAGCATCCTGATTGAACGGTTTATGAACATGTTGTAGCTGTTCCTTGTGATTTAGTTAGTAAGGGGACCATTGTAACGGAACACATACTCCAGGATTGGGCGCACCCCAAGATTTTAAATAAGACTAACAATGGACTGCTGAGGTGAGATTGATGCTTCTTGTAAAATCTAAATATGAAAACCAATAGAGAGCTAGCTTCATTGAAGCAACATGTGCAATGTGCTCCGAAGGACTCTATGTGAAGGAAGTCATTATTACACCTAAATCATTTATTTTGTCGACCCTACGCAGGACACATCGTATAAAGGTAAGTATAATTATGTTGAAAAGGGATCCTTGCACCACGCTTGAAAGAAAATGTAACACATTCTGAAAATTAAGATCCATGGAGTTTTTTGGGGCAGACAGTTGACTCTATTTATTAGGGATTGCTGCAGGGGCAGCAGTACCGAACGAAGTGGGAGAGATCTCAGAAGACTTTTAATATCGTCGGCAAACATAATAAAAAAATCTTGTAATTTAATAGCTCCAACAATTCAATAATAAAAACAGGTTGAAAAGCAGGGGCCCGGGTAAGATCCCTGAGGCTACACCACGCAGAACATGGAAGGGCATCGAGGTATGGCCCAATCACACTTGACAATCCAAAATTCCAGTAAGGTAGTCTGTCCAGCCCAACTGAGCCAGGGGACTCCACGCTCACCATTGCCCCGGCAAGTTTAGCAACCAGACAGACGATGATGGACTTTGTCGAAGTTTTT
>NW_025779290.1:0-34669 GCF_021130785.1 Homalodisca vitripennis
CAATAAGTGAATTTTAGTAGATTCATTTCTTGTTTACTCAGCTTTATGTGTTAGAGTGACGAGTCAATTTCAAGGAAAATTTAATTTCGGGGTTATTGCCACCAAAGGCAGTGTTAACATTCTCACTAACGCCCTGAAACGACAGTCTCGCTAGAGACTTTATTTAAATAACACATATTTTGTCCCAGCGTCTCCTCCCACGGTACTGCAGAGTGTGTGTGTGTGTTTTTTGAGTATATTAGTTTACGTTTATTTACTGTCTAATATAAAAATTATTGCGTGTTAGTGTAAGTTAAAAAAGACTATCCTGGTTTTAATATTTAATATATTATATAAACAAACTTGTTGAGTCAATAGATATTGAGCCAATCATGTCCTTAACAAAATTAGAAAGTATATTTATGCATTTAGGAAACTAAGTGAAATTTTAGACGGAAACGACATAAAATTAGCGTATTATGCCTTACGTTCAGTCACTTCTTTCCTTCGGTAACATTGGGTGGGGCGGTGCGTGGTAAAAACGCTTCTCGAACCTCTTTTCATTACGCAAAAGAGTATACTAAAGACAGGTTTTTGAGGATAAATGTGGGTTATCCAAGTGATTCTCTCTTTCAGGAATCCTCCCTACTTTCACTAAGACAGTTTATATATAAAAAATTTACTAATTCACATCTACAAAAATGCTAATACAGTATTACTAGAAATTGGTGCACTCTTACCAAAACAAGATAAGAACATGTTGGTATTAATGTAATTAGATTAGATAAATTCCTTTTCAAAAACCAATTCTTACTATATTTCACATATTCTATTTAGGAATCATATGTAACAAAATTTCAGCATTTAAATTTATTTGAATCAGGTAGTATTACAAAATGTAAATATAATGTCACTGAACTGTTGTTACAAATTGGAGTCCAAGGATCCCAGACTTTCATTCACTCAGACTGGGGACCAACCTGATCCCCTTGACCCCTCCTCATCCCCCGGCGCTCGTTCATATCACGGTCTTGTGTATGTGGTCTTAATTCTACCGATGGTTTTTGTCTAATACGACAATATTATCTCTCATCTCCTTCATCACACAACTACATTTTCTACATGTTATGCCTTAAAACACACCGACACGTAACAGTAACACTTTTTTCGACATCTAAATAACATACACGTTTTAGTACGACTCTAGCCTACGCACAGGCTGCTTGCCCATGTAGGCTAATTTCCATTTTAGAATATATAGTAAATAAATAGTTTTACTTATAAATTATATAAATAATATTATCCAAACTACTATACTTAAAATTAAATTGTTTATTTTATCACCGCTTAGTAAGTATAGTAAAAGAGTCATTTACTATTTACCGAATGTAAATAAATCTAATATCTTTGTTTATATGTTTTTGGAAATAAAAATGTTTCTATTCTATTCTATTAAAAACCAAAACATTCGTAAAATCTACTGAAATTTAGTTCTTCTTCAATAATTTATAAAAATAATATCTATTTTTAACATAATCGCGATTTTTATTACTTTTTATAACTAATTGCCTAAGCGTCGGCGTTGAATATCACTCGAAATGTTCGAAAAATAAAAATACATAGTGCTTTCTTTAGTGGTGTTCTTAAATAATTATAAATTAATACGTTTTTGAAACCTACGGTTCTAAATATTCTACTCCATACCTTTTAGGGTACACATTTAACACGCTGTCGAGTTGGAATTTTGATTTAAGTCAAACTTGGTCTTGAATTTGCTTGCCCTAAAACTTCCATAGTTTATTATTTGAATACGGAGCTTGATAGGCGTTCTAGTTCTGGAGTTTGCTTCTTTACATTAATACAATGTAATTATATGGCTTATATTACGGATTATCTGGCTCTCATATACAAAATTCGTATAAAATTAAAACAGATTTATTTTTAATCCGTGAATAATGGCCGTATATCAATATTTTCTATAATGTCCTTTAGACCTGACATGAAATTAGTTCTAATAGGGAAATTATTCATTTAAATAGGCGTAAAATGAAATGAATTCAGACAGAAAACACCAATAAATATAAACAATCAGATCCACTTTTGTCTATTGTGTCTAGGTCTTACATAAAAATTTAGGTTAAATGAAAAACAAAATAGAACTTAATTCCTTGAATATTAAAAAAGAGGTCGCGTTTTAAACTTGCAAGTGTTATTAAAATACATTAAATTCAAATTATGTATTGCACATATATACACACTAACGGCAGTGTTTTTTCTATAGTATAATAATTTATTATTTAGTGTATTTAGTTGTACTATTGTGTTTGATTATAACGTGATCACAAATTTTTTACATCGTATCTAGGTTAAACCTTTTTACCATTCATATAACGCCAAGCTTCTCAGACGTGGGGATTAGCCTTGGAGTCGCCTGTTCGATTCCTGCGCCTGACGTTAGAGATTGTTGCGGTCTGGAGTACACTTATAATAGTCACTGGTTGGTTTTAAATTCAGTGGGAAGGCCCATTTCAATTAATTGTGCTTGGCTTGGGTGGAAGTTGTGTATATATATATATATATATAAACACTCGGGTGCTTTGGGTTTTGTACCCTTATATAAGAAAGTCGCTGATCTCATCGACTTCCACCCTAGCCAAGCAATGTTTTATATAATGTGTATATATATATATATATATATATATATTATATATATATATAGTATATTTGTTTTTTATATATATATACATATATACAATTTATAATACTAATATATAATAATATTATATATATACATAACCACTTGATTTTATCTATATTTAGGTTTCAACAGTAGACCTCCCGCGCGTTGAGCGCTAACATGGGCTCTTATGGAGTTATTTTAACACGGGCTCTTATGGCGATATTTTAGCATTGTCCTCTTATGGGAGATACATTTCGGTGTTTCCTAACCACAGACTTCCTGTTTCCGGCGACTTATCTCAACCTAGACTTCCTGTTTGTCACACACCTCTGACTTTCCGTACTGCTTAACCACCCGTCCACAGGTCCCGTGTCGACGCCTATTGACACTCACCTTTTTGAGTACCTGAGAGTCTTAACACCCGCACCCGCGTATCTGATGGCTCCTACCGGAGTCCGACACTATCCTACTACCCCCGTACTCGGAGCCTGGCGTAACGCCTATACCCGGATTTTGACCGCCTAACCTTTACCGGCCATGCACGACATATTCCGTCACCCATCTTTTCGAGTACCGGAGTGTATGAAAAACTGCACCCACATTTCTAACGGCCCCTGCCCAAACATTTCAAATGCCTCCAATACTTAGGGCTCTTAACCACATATATTGCCCACACTGTTATTTATAACACTCCACTCCAGGACCTAGCCGCCCATCTATACCCCCCGTCTCTTACAGACCCACACCTGAACAGTCCCTCACAGGGTTCCAACTTATACCCAAATCGGTACTCTGACCGCCTACCTCTTATCCTGAATGTCGACATACAAAATTTTAACCGTGTGCTTTCACCCTGCCGAGACCCTACACCTTTCGATTGCCTCCAGTACTCCTAGCCGAGCGTATCGCTCTTTACCCGAATTTTGACCAATTTACAGTCCAATTTACCACATAAGCCTGCAATCGCCCGTCTCCTGGACCTGCACCTGCATTTCTAATGGTCGCTACAGAAACCTCACACTACCCTATTACCTCTCATACCTTGGCTCTTAACCACGGATATTGCACATACTACGATTTCTAACTCCCCGACCTTTACATGTGTATTACGCCTTACAGCCTCCCACCTCTCTCGTGTACCCAAGCGTCTTCGGCCCTCATCCGCACCCTGCCAGGGCCCCATACTTTCCACTCCTAGTCAGGCGTAACGCCTATACCCAGATTTTTACCATTTTACCGACCAATGTATCGAGTAGGACTACAATCGTCCGTCTCCTGACCATGCTAAGACCTACGTTTCTAACGGATCCTGTAGAGGCTTCACACTTTCCTATTGTCTCTCCATACCTCGGCTCTTAACCACGGATATTGCACATACTAAGATTTCTAACTCCCCGACCTTTACGCGTGTATACGCCTATAGCCTCCCACCTCTCTCGTGTACCCAAGCGTCTTCGGCCCTCATCTGCACCCTGCTGAGGCCCCACACTTTCCACTCCTAGTCAGGCATAAAGCCTATACCCAGATTTTGATCATCTACATTTTACCGACCAAATGTACCACATAGGCCTGCAATAGCCCGTCTCCTGGACATGCTAAGACCTACTTTTCTAACGGATCCTGCAGAGGCTTCACACTTTCCTATTGTCTCCCATACCTCGGCTCTTAACTACGGATATTGCACATACTATGATTTCTAACTCCCCGACCTTTTACGCGTGTATGCGCCTATAGCCTCCCATCTCTCTCGTGTAACTCGTAGCGTCTTCAGGCTCTCACCCTCACACTGACGGGACAACACTTTCCAATTGCCTCCCGTACTCCTACCCAGAGGTATCACCCATACCCAATTTAGACCACCTACACATTACCGACTAGTATCCACAAAGTCCCAACAGGCATCCAATATAATATGTCGTACACCACGTCTCTTAGCCCTTACACATACTCCACGACTCCCACACTCTAAAGTGTTTTACTACGCGTAGCGTCACATTCGAAAATTGTCTTCCCACCATTAATACCCTGTTACTGGTTCCCACACATATAGTTAACACCTTTACCGTATTAATCTCCATATACGAGTATTTTACCGAGCATATCGCACAATCTTAGTTAGCCTTACCTTCGTAGGGGTTCAAACTTGCATTTCGTTCAATTTCTAACATACTGAGGTCCCCATTATAAAACAACCAGGCCTAACACGGCACTCTCATTTTACTGACAAATATTCATACATTACCTGAAAGTGTAATACAAAATATTTACCGAGTACTTTCCCAACAGGATATTCTCATCCCGAGGTCCTAGTCTCAAGCTAACAGCTTATAAACACGAGGCGTAACCTTCTGAGCGACTACTATTTGCCGATCAATGCCCGTGCATATGTTTCAATACCTGGACACCTAATGTCTACGAAGTACTTCATTATACTCCTTATCCCACGCAAACCCATCACGGGACCCTAATTTCTGTTTACCTTTCACTTGGATGTCTATCACTTCATTCCGGGACCCAACTCTCAAGCAGACTTAAACGGTAATTAAAAGAACCGTATTTCATTATTAACAAAGCACCATACATTTATTTTCAACTACTGCTTAGACATTTTAGTTTCCATATTAATCAAGTATTTTGTTTTCACTTAACCCACGCCTCCCTTTAACGGCACTCCAACTTTTTACCACATTAAATCCACCATCACTTTATAACGGCCAGGCTCTCATTTTCATAATATCAAGCGAGCGTAGCTTAATACGGAGTACCATCCCATACAATTTAAGCTTTTACCGTGTGTAATTTATATATGTCGCTTATACTTGGACATCTAAAGAACCCATCATACCTCACTCTGGTTTCCTAGCTGTTCCCTTACTTTAATTTATTTATAAAGAGACGCATACAGAGGTATTAGTCCAATCGTCTCGAGATCGCGTTATAACTAATGTTTTATATTATAAATCTATACTAGCACTTTATGAAATCTCGACCACAGTGACTTACCCATTGCACCGGCTCATGACACTGCTCGTAACGGACAGTTTGCGGTTTGCGGTTACCTGCATCCTCGGACTCTGATAATTCATTCTCTACAACTAATAACTATTATAACATCTTCAGTACAGCACGGGATATCTGCCATCCTGAATACAGTCGGAATAATACATAGGTACTGCATTCGGTGTGTAATAAGTTTTAATTTTTCTCCCGAGTGTGATGTAAAGAGCTTTAACTTATTTATAGTCTATTTTCAAAAACGTATACCGCTTCGTATACTTTGAATTTAGTTAATCATACCGGACGCAAATGATTGAGGTTTGCGGTTACATGTAAAAACCCAGACGAGTAACGGTACAGCTGCAACCGCAATTTTAAGAGACCTCATTGGTCGGAATAAACGCGTCTCTGATTGGTCTAAAATAGCCGCCAAGCACTCTGATTGGTCGGTGTTCTACACAGTCGGCAGAGATTTCCCCGTCTCGTCAGTCTGGAGGTGGACGTCAAAGAGGTAAGACCTATGTCGCTCTGTTCCTTGATATTGCACAACATAATATCGATATCAAGACAAGAAAACCTCGCTTACTAATATAAAAATAAATAAAACATTGCTTACCTACCTAGTTACCCAGATATTATTTTTTAATATATTACTGTTGCAATGGAATCTCAGCCTATTGAAGTGGTCCCAGAGCTCTCATTGGACGGCTCCCTATAATAGCGGCAACATTCTTCTCTCTCGTTAGTTTTTCAGTGGACGTCAAAGAGGCAGGACGTGTGTTGAGTGCTCTGCTCAGTGTTATCGAGTGGTTGAATTTTAAATGCTATATTGACGCTTTCTTAGAGTGAGTCAGCGGTGTTAGTGTGTTTTATATTTATTAAGTGCTTTTTTACTATCATAGTAATTTTATAAAAGTAAATTAGCTTATAGGAGTTTTATTACATTTTTCAATTTATTAAGTGCTTGTACTTTATTTAGCGATCACAGACATTAAACTCCTTTACACTGTGTGTGTGTTTTTAAAGTGTTTATAATATTGCTTCTTTAAATCTAATACAGTGTTATTGTGTTTTTCTGAAAGTGAAACAAGTTGATTCGTTGTGTTACTGTGTTTGTATCGTAGTGACAAACCCAACATAGATTTCGTTCATTTATTTGTGTGTCGTATTTTATAATCAAGTTTTGTGTAATTTATTTCGGTTATTACATCATACCACAGTGCACTGTAAAAAAAAAGTTTACTGCGCATGCGCAGCTCCTACACTTATTTAAGCGCGTAACGTTGTCATTCTTGTCATTCTTAGACGTGACGTTGAACAGTCAACACCTATTCCAAAAGCTTGTATCAAAGCTGCTTGCTGTATTATTTTAGAGCTAATTACATACAACATGGATCCCGTAAAAGTTTTGCATACCGGTGAAACCTACTGTAGAAGGTTTAGAACATATGGGTCAGAAACAGTTTTTCAAGTTTAAACCCAGTACCCAAAGGAGTGTCCGAACTTGATTGGATTAAAAAGGGTTTTGGGAGTATTGTCGAAAAGGCGAAAGCCGGTACTACCGAATATGACTACCTAGGCTTCACTTTAGATTCTCTGAATTTTAAAACCAAAGATTCCGGATATATCGCTTATAGACCTGCAAATCAAGTTCACGGGGATATAATTTGGGATATATTTGGGAAACTTATCCAAAGTAATACGGATTCGATTAAGTCCATGGACACATTTAGAGTTAAGTGCACCCGCACCAATATTCCAGTAGGCAGTGGTGGCCCCAGAAGACCTGGTTTTTATAATAACTTTGAAGAAGAATGTAAAGCACGTAGAGGTATCGTAGTCATTAAGAATAGCGATAATCTGTGTCTGCCCCGAGCTATAGTGGTAGCAAAAGCCTATGCCAAAAAAGATCCTCAATTCAAGGCTATACGTGAAGACAAGGGTAAGCGACAAACTCTTAGAGCCCAAAAATTGATGACCAAAGCCGGGGTCCAAATTTCAGAACAGGGAGCTGGGAATCCCCGAACTTTCAAAATTTCAAGACCACCTCAAAAAGTACAACATTACAGTTTATAATTACGATAATAAGGGTCGAGATGTGTATTTTTCAGGTAGTAACGATGATGCTTTGTACAAAATTAACTTGCTGTATCATAACCATCACTACAACGTAATCACATCCCTCACCGCAGCCTTTTCATGCCATTTTTTCTGCGAAGCATGCCATGTCCCTTACGACCACAAAGGTGAACACAGGTGTTCAAATATCTGTCCTGCGTGTCAGACCCTATCTCCACCGTGTAAAGAGGAGCATGGGGGGAATTTTGTGCCCTGACTGTAACATGACCATGAAAAATCAGAACTGTTTTGCGGCTCATAAGAGTGAACGTTGTAAGTCCGTAAAAAAATGCTTACAGTGCCAAAGACTTGTGTTTTTGAACAACCGTAAATCAAAACATGTGTGCGGTGAAGTCTTTTGCAAAATCTGTAACGAATTCATGCCCCCAAACCATCAATGTTACATGCGGGTCGACAACAAACAAACCAAAAACCAAAGACTTTCTTTTCATTTTCTTTGATTTAGAGACCCGTCAAGATGAAATTTTTAACGGAAGAATCTAGAGTTCATAAAGTTAACCTTTGTGTTTCTCAACAATTTTGTTGGAAATGTATTGATGGTAAATCTTGTGAAATGTGCAAAGACCGAACAAAGATCTTTGATAGTGATCCTGTGAATCAATTTATGAATTACGTAATGGAGGAGAGAAAAAAAATTCAGAAATATATGTGTAATGGCTCATAACGGTCAGGGTTTTGATTTTCAATTTCTGTTAAAGTACGTTCTCGAACAAACAAAATTCACTCCAGAGCTAATTATGCGTGGCACTAAAGTCATTCTTATGGAACTGGATAACGTCAGATTTATCGATTCGCTAAATTATTTCCCCATGGCCCTCTCTGCACTACCCAAAGCCTTTGATCTACCCCCAGAGAAGAAGAAGGGTTACTTCCCTCATCTTTTCAACACTTTGGCAAACCAAAATTATGTAGGCCCCATACCACCCAAGGAGTACTATTGCCCTGAATCAATGTTTGAAAAGACTTACAAAGATTTTGAAAATTGGCACAACGACCAACTTAACCAAAATGTAGTTTTTGACTTTCAAAAATAGTTTTGGTCGAGTACTGTATCTCCGATGTGGAGATACTGGCGCAAGCGTGTATTAAGTTTAGAAACATGTTTTTGAAAGAATGTAATGTAGATCCGTTCATGGAAGCCGTCACCATTGCCAGCGCCTGTAATCTGGTGTTTAGACGGAATTTCTTAAAACCCAACACTATTGGCCTTGTTCCTAAAAACGGATACCGTATGGTTGATAACCAATCGCCTATTGCTTTACAATGGCTGAGCTGGGAGGAAGAACAGCGTAGTGTCCGCATTTCAGCATGCGGGGAGGGACAGAGAAGTTAAAATCGAGGGATTAAAAGTAGACGGTTTTGACGGAGAACGAATCTATGAATTTCAGGGCTGTTATTTCCATGGGTGCCCAAAATGTTTTCCATTTAATAGAGAAGAACCACTCAAAGAGGACCCTCCTTCCGACTCCCTGCACTTAAGGTTCGAGAGAACCAAAGCTAAAATGGCTCGTCTCCGAGCATCTGACTATGAAGTAATTGAAATGTGGGAGTGTAAATTCAATCATTTAAAGAAAGAACAAAAATTGGATTATCTATCTAAATTTTTCTCCCCATTCTAATGCACGCTCCCACTCAACCCCAGAGATGCCTTCTTCGGGGGAAGGACAGGCAATGCAAAATCTTATCACAAGTGCGGGGACGGGGAAACAATTCAGTATGTAGAACGTTTGCTCCTTGTACCCGTTTGTCAATAAGTTTTCTCCTTATGTTTTATCCCATCCAAAAATATATGTAGGGGACAAGGAGTGTAGAGAAAGAGGCATGGAGGCCGAAGGTCTCATGAAATGTAAAGTATTGCCTCCACTAAATTTGTACCACCCCGTCCTTCCAGCACGCATGAACAATAAATTAATGTTTGTTTTATGCCGTACATGTGGTCTAGAAATGCTAAACACAGACTGTAACCATAACATCGAAGAAAGAGCATTGACAGGGACATGGACAATGCAAGAAATGAGAAAGGCCGTAGAGAGGGGTATACCATTTTAGAAATGTACGAACTTTGGGATTATAAAATTATTACTTACGAAGACGGTGGTCTTTTTACGGATTTTATTAACAAATTTCTCAAGATTAAAACAGGAGGCATCGGGCTACCCCTCTTGGTGCCTCACTGAAGAGGACAAGGCTAAGTACGTTCAAAATTATTATGAACACGAAGGTGTCAGACTTGACCCTTTCAAAATTGAAAAAGAACGGAGGGTCTTCGCTCCCTTGCTAAATTGATGTTAAATTCCTTCTGGGGTAAATTTGGTCAAAGGGAAAATCAGACAAAAACATCAATCATAAGAGACCCTTTTGAATACTTTCAGTTGCTGTCCAACCCTGAAATAGATGTAAATACTACTCAAATTATTAACGATACTGTACTAATTGTCAACTGGCAGCATATTGAAGAAGCCGCAGAGGCCCTAAGGACAGTGAATGTTGTGGTTGCAGCATTTACAAACGTCACATGCTCGATTAAAATTGTATGAACACTTAGAAAAGTTAGGGAGGCAAGTTCTTTTACTATGATACAGACAGTGTCCTTTACGTACACAGGGAGAGTATGCACAAGGTCCCCACAGGGGACTACTTGGGCGAAATGACCGACGAGTTGGCTGGACTATGGTCCAGGGTCATACATAGTAGAATTTGTTTCCGGAGGACCCAAGACCCTACGCCTATCTTGTCTGGTCAAACAAATAAAAACGCACTAGTTGAAGTTTGTAAAATAAAAGGCCTTACTCTAAATTTAAAAAACTAGTGAAAAATTAAATTTCGAAACATTGAAAGCATTAGTTCTGAGTAATTCATTTGACTCAGTGGACATAGAAGAGAACAGAATAAGACGAACCAAGGACAAAGACATTGTTACAGTCAAAGAAACGAAGTCTTTTTAAAATTACAGGACCCAAAAGGAGACTCGAAGGACCCTACGATACTGTACCGTTTGGGTTTAAGAAACAAAAATTAATACTCTAACATGTTTAAAAAAAACTACATTTTCACCAATCACAACGTTAAAATTTCATTACAAATCCTGAGACATACATAGAGAGAAATTAAATGTAATTATAACCCACCACATCCGTTGGTTGTGACCGAACGTTCGTTAAACCGCTTCCTTCAGATGTGTACTAGTATTGAATTATGTTATGAGAGCTGACCACGAGTAAAAATTTGAGATTATTTTATTATACAGGTATTTCAATTACGTACAAAAGAACTTTTTTAAATACTAGATAATTGTACTGTATTATTACAGCCATTACATATTAATTTTGCACTCCAGACCCTTCTTTGGGTGGTTGGCCGAAAGTGCAAAATACAAGTGTTTTGAGTGTATATCTGCCCCCGTCATCTTTACCTTCAAATGTCACGTTAGTGTGAATGTTTGATCACCCTCGCGTCAAGGGAGCGTCTGCTTCTAAGGCCGGCGTAAAACCCGTAAGTCCTGGAGCAGTTCGACCTCTTTCACGGCCGGCTTAAAACCCGTAAGTCCGGGAGAGGTTGACCCTTGGACAGTGTGGAGGGTGAGCCTGATTCGAAGGAGTGAATGTGGGAACTCAGTAGGATGCGTGGACTTGGGCATGGAGATGAACAAGTCTATGCTCTGAACGGCTCAGCATGAATGAGGTCTCTAAGGCAAGCCTAAAACCCTGTAAGTCCTGGGACGTGATTGTGTAATATAGTGACCACATTGAATGTGTACTGATGATGGAGCCGATATACGCTGATTCTCCTCTTCTTAAGCCCTCTGATGCAGAAAAACTGTTAGATACGTCATTACATAGTTATTTGCTCGAATGTTAGCATTTTATATTATTTGTTTATTGTTTTTAATAACATAAATACCTTCCAGTGTATGGATAAAGTCAATTATCACAAACATTTTACTATATCGATTTTTCTACCTCACTTAAATATGGTCTTATGTGTGATCTCAGGTCAACTTCAATACATACACGCTGACATATCCATCAAACAATATTCACTCTGTAATTTCACCGCAAAATCAGAAGGTCTATGAGCTTTAAGTAATTATGTCCCTTATGATAGTTTCCAAATATTGTGTAATTAACAGTACTAGTACTAAAACAGACTCTGTCATAGCGCATACGCATGTACACACACGCAAACACCCACATGCACTACACAACCTTACAGGTGGATACCAACAGTTTTATTTATAAATTTGTAGATGACTCGTCTCATGTTCATTCGCAAATGAGCACTCAGAGCGTTAACATGGCAACCTTCCTTAAGCTTGAATCTAGAAATGTGGTTAACAGAAGTGAGAGGTTTCGTACCACACGTGAAGAACTAACGTTTATACTGACCTCTCCCATTGACTCAATAGATTGGTCCCTGGCATTTTCAGAGTACATTGTCGATCATGTAAAAGACGGAGTCTCACCTACTGATCACTTTGGAATTACAATTAAACATCAAGGTATAGCCAAAGAAAGGGATTATTACCTTTTATGGCAGCATCTAAATTAACCTCTTACGTGTTTGATGATGCGTTTGAGAAGACATTCGTTAATGTGGAAACATTGATAGGGCCTTTAATTGTTGACAGCAACTATAGTAAAAGTACCTGAGCAGTTTCTTCAGTAATAGGCATTTAGTATATCTCCTTGTATTATTAGTAAAGAGACAGAGAGAGGTTAGGCACTGAGTTGAGGATCACTTTGTGTTTGCTTTGAATAGGTACACGGAGGAGGAATAAAAATAAGTACAAAGACCCATTTTACGTTTTTTAGTAGAGTGAATTGAAAGACTTCTCCGAGTATAGTGAACTGTTGAACTTGCAATGGATAAAAAATAAAGTATAAAATGTATCTCACCGAGAGGTGAGGTACAAAAAAAAAAAATATGTTGGGAGGTAGCAGATTTGTCATGGAATGGCTACCACCGTAAAGAGCGATGGTTGGGGCTCTTTACACACGTGGATAGGCCTACTGGGGAAGGAGCCACGTAAAAAATCTCCTAACGCGCCATGGTCCTACGCCCTGGTCACGCGGCAAGCACGTGTGTACCTAGCGTGGTGGGGAAACGTGACCACTCGCCACAACACGGTTGTTAAAACATATAGACCTTACCGAAACATACGAGTATTTCTAGGACGTCAGATGAACATATATAGCGACAACCATTTAATATACATACCAATAGCATGTCTTGACTGGTTCATCCGAACCCTCATCTACACTCTGCGTCTAACATTGTTGGCAGTTTTACCTGTAGTGAAAATTATTGGTCTCTCTCAACATGTGTCGCAATAAACAAACGGTTATCAGCTGTTACCGTAAACAAATAAATGTTACATTTGATTTCACTCATCTATTTTACATTCATATACATCCAGCAGAGCCAGTATGTGACCATATCCAGGTCATAACGGGATCAGCTCGTGATCAGCATAGATATGGCAACATCATCTCAAATGTCATTTGACTATTTTAGTGCAGAATGTTTTTAAATGCTTAAACAAATGGGTAAATAAAACAAACATTTCAGAAAATATTTTGACAGTAAGAGGTCCTTTACCCGCAGGTTAGTGAGGCGGTAGAAGGCATCCAGCGAGACGGTGCAGTTGTTCATGTGCAGTTCCTAGAGTAGTTTGCAACTGCTTCCGCTAAACCGTCTAAGCAACAAGGATGGGACAGTATTTGATCACCGGGCAACAACCAATCCAGAAGTAACTGGTTGTCGCCCGGTGATCAAGTACTGTCCCATCCTTGTTGCTTAGACGGTTTTAGCGGAAGCAGTTTGCAACTACTCTAGGAACTGCACATGAACAACTGCACCGTCTCGCTGGATGCCTTCTACCGCCTCACTAACCTGCGGGTAAAGGACCTCTTACTGTCAAAATATTTTCTGAAATGTTTGTTTTATTTACCCATTTGTTTAAGCATTTAAAACATTCTGCACTAAAATAGTCAAATGACATTTGAGATGATGTTGCCATATCTATGCTGATCACGAGCTGATCCCGTTATGACCTGGATATGGTCACATACTGGCTCTGCTGGATGTATATGAATGTAAAATAGATGAGTGAAATCAAATGTACATTTATTTGTTTACGGTAACAGCTGATAACGTTTGTTTATTGCGACACATGTTGAGAGAGACCAATAATTTTCACTACAGGTAAAACTGCCAACAATGTTAGACGCAGAGTGTAGATGAGGGTTCGGATGAAACCAGTCAAGACATGCTATTGGTATGTATATTAAATGGTGTCGCTATATATGTTCATCTGACGTCCTAGAAATACTCGTATGTTTCGGTAAGGTCTATATGTTTTAACAACCGTGTTGTGGCGAGTGGTCACGTTTCCCCACCACGCTAGGTACACACGTGCTTGCCGCGTGACCAGGGCGTAGGACCATGGCGCGTTAGGAGATTTTTTACGTGGCTCCTTCCCCAGTAGGCCTATCCACGTGTGTAAAGAGCCCCAACCATCGCTCTTTACGGTGGTAGCCATTCCATGACAAATCTGCTACCTCCCAACATATTTTTTTTTTTTTGTACCTCACCTCTCGGTGAGATACATTTTATACTTTATTTTTTATCCATTGCAAGTTCAACAGTTCACTATACTCGGAGAAGTCTTTCAATTCACTCTACTAAAAAACGTAAAATGGGTCTTTGTACTTATTTTTATTCCTCCTCCGTGTACCTATTCAAAGCAAACACAAAGTGATCCTCAACTCAGTGCCTAACCTCTCTCTGTCTCTTTACTAATAATACAAGGAGATATACTAAATGCCTATTACTGAAGAAACTGCTCAGGTACTTTTACTATAGTTGCTGTCACAATTAAAGGCCCTATCAATGTTTCCACATTAACGAATGTCTTCTCAAACGCATCATCAAACACGTAAGAGGTTAATTTAGATGCTGCCATAAAAGGTATAATCCCTTCTTTGGCTATACCTTGATGTTTAATTGTAATTCCAAAGTGATCAGTAGGTGAGACTCCGTCTTTTACATGATCGACAATGTACTCTGAAAATGCCAGGGACCAATCTATTGAGTCAATGGGAGAGGTCAGTATAAACGTTAGTTCTTCACGTGGTGGTACGAAACCTCTCACTTCTGTTAACCACATTTCTAGATTCAAGCTTAAGGAAGGTTGCCATGTTAACGCTCTGAGTGCTCATTTGCGAATGAACATGAGACGAGTCATCTACAAATTTATAAATAAAACTGTTGGTATCCACCTGTAAGGTTGTGTAGTGCATGTGGGTGTTTGCGTGTGTGTACATGCGTATGCGCTATGACAGAGTCTGTTTTAGTACTAGTACTGTTAATTACACAATATTTGGAAACTATCATAAGGGACATAATTACTTAAAGCTCATAGACCTTCTGATTTTGCGGTGAAATTACAGAGTGAATATTGTTTGATGGATATGTCAGCGTGTATGTATTGAAGTTGACCTGAGATCACACATAAGACCATATTTAAGTGAGGTAGAAAAATCGATATAGTAAAATGTTTGTGATAATTGACTTTATCCATACACTGGAAGGTATTTATGTTATTAAAAACAATAAACAAATAATATAAAATGCTAACATTCGAGCAAATAACTATGTAATGACGTATCTAACAGTTTTCTGCATCAGAGGGCTTAAGAAGAGGAGAATCAGCGTATATCGGCTCCATCATCAGTACACATTCAATGTGGTCACTATATTACACAATCACGGTCCCAGGACTTACAGGGTTTTAGGCTTGCCTTAGAGACCTCATTCATGCTGAGCCGTTCAGAGCATAGACTTGTTCATCTCCATGCCCAAGTCCACGCATCCTACTGAGTTCCCACATTCACTCCTTCGAATCAGGCTCACCCTCCACACTGTCCAAGGGTCAACCTCTCCCGGACTTACGGGTTTTAAGCCGGCCGTGAAAGAGGTCGAACTGCTCCAGGACTTACGGGTTTTTACGCCGGCCTTAGAAGCAGACGCTCCCTTGACGCGAGGGTGATCAAACATTCACACTAACGTGACATTTGAAGGTAAAGATGACGGGGGCAGATATACACTCAAAACACTTGTATTTTGCACTTTCGGCCAACCACCCAAAGAAGGGTCTGGAGTGCAAAATTATATGTAATGGCTGTAATAATACAGTTACAATTATCTAGTATTTAAAAAGTTCTTTTGTACGTAATTGAAAATACCTGTATAATAAAATAATCTCAAATTTTTACTCGTGGTCAGCTCTCATAACATAATTCAATACTAGTACACATCTGAAGGAAGCGGTTTTAACGAACGTTCGGTCACAACCAACGGATGTGGTGGGTTATAATTACATTTAATTTCTCTCTATGTATGTCTCAGGATTTGTAATGAAATTTTAACGTTGTGATTGGTGAAAATGTAGTTTTTTTAAACATGTTAGAGTATTAATTTTTGTTTCTTAAACCCAAACGGTACAGTATCGTAGGGTCCTTCGAGTCTCCTTTTGGGTCCTGTAATTTTAAAAGACTTCGTTTCTTTGACTGTAACAATGTCTTTGTCCTTGGTTCGTCTTATTCTGTTCTCTTCTATGTCCACTGAGTCAAATGAATTACTCAGAACTAATGCTTTCAATGTTTCGAAATTTAATTTTTTCACTAGTTTTTTAAATTTAGAGTAAGGCCTTTTATTTTACAAACTTCAACTAGTGCGTTTTTATTTGTTGACCAGACAAGATAGGCGTAGGTCTTGGGTCCTCCGGAAAACAAATTCTACTATGTATGACCCTGGACCATAGTCAGCCAACTCGTCGGTCATTTCGCCCAAGTAGTCCCCTGTGGGGACCTTGTGCATACTCTCCCTGTGTACGTAAAAGGACACTGTCTGTATCATAGTAAAGAACTTGCCTCCCTAACTTTTCTAAGTGTTCATACAATTTTAATCGAGCATGTGACGTTGTAAATGCTGCAACCACAACATTCACTGTCCTTAGGGCCTCTGCGGCTTCTTCAATATGCTGCCAGTTGACAATTAGTACAGTATCGTTAATAATTTGAGTAGTATTTACATCTATTTCAGGGTTGGACAGCAACTGAAAGTATTCAAAAGGGTCTCTTATGATTGATGTTTTTGTCTGATTTTCCCTTTGACCAAATTTACCCCAGAAGGAAATTTAACATCAATTTAGCAAGGGAGCGAAGACCTCCGTTCTTTTCAATTTTGAAAGGGTCAAGTCTGACACCTTCGTGTTCATAATAATTTTGAACGTACTTAGCCTTGTCCTCTTCAGTGAGGCACCAAGAGGGGTAGCCCGATGCCTCCTGTTTAATCTTGAGAAATTTGTTAATAAAATCCGTAAAAAGACCACCGTCTTCGTAAGTAATAATTTTATAATCCCAAAGTTCGTACATTTCTAAAATGGTATACCCCTTCTCTACGGCCTTTCTCATTTCTTGCATTGTCCATGTCCCTGTCAATGCTCTTTCTTCGATGTTATGGTTACAGTCTGTGTTTAGCATTTCTAGACCACATGTACGGCATAAAACAAACATTAATTTATTGTTCATGCGTGCTGGAAGGACGGGGTGGTACAAATTTAGTGGAGGCAATACTTTACATTTCATGAGACCTTCGGCCTCCATGCCTCTTTCTCTACACTCCTTGTCCCCTACATATATTTTTGGATGGGATAAAACATAAGGAGAAAACTTATTGACAAACGGGTACAAGGAGCAAACGTCTACATACTGAATTGTTTCCCCGTCCCCGCACTTGTGATAAGATTTTGCATTGCCTGTCCTTCCCCCGAAGAAGGCATCTCTGGGGTTGAGTGGGAGCGTGCTTAGAATGGGGAGAAAATTTAGATAATCCAATTTTTGTTCTTTCTTTAAATGATTGAATTTACACTCCCACATTTCAATTACTTCATAGTCAGATGCTCGGAGACGAGCCATTTTAGCTTTGGTTCTCTCGAACCTTAAGTGCAGGGAGTCGGAAGGGTCCTCTTTGAGTGGTTCTTCTCTATTAAATGGAAAACATTTTGGGCACCCATGGAAATAACAGCCCTGAAATTCATAGATTCGTTTCTCCGTCAAAAACCGTCATTTCTACTTTTAATCCCTCGATTTTAACTTCTCTGTCCCTCCCCGCATGCTGAAATGCGGACACTACGCTGTTCTTCCTCCCAGCTCAGCCATTGTAAAGCAATAGGCGATTGGTTATCAACCATACGGTATCCGTTTTTAGGAACAAGGCCAATAGTGTTGGGTTTTAAGAAATTCCGTCTAAACACCAGATTACAGGCGCTGGCAATGGTGACGGCTTCCATGAACGGATCTACATTACATTCTTTCAAAAACATGTTTCTAAACTTAATACACGCTTGCGCCAGTATCTCCACATCGGAGATACAGTACTCGACCAACTCTTTTTGAAAGTCAAAAAACTACATTTTGGTTAAGTTGGTCGTTGTGCCAATTTTCAAAATCTTTGTAAGTCTTTTCAAACATTGATTCAGGGCAATAGTACTCCTTGGGTGGTATGGGGCCTACATAATTTTTGGTTTTGCCAAAGTGTTGAAAAGATGAGGGAAGTAACCCTTCTTCTTCTCTGGGGGTAGATCAAAGGCTTTGGGTAGTGCAGAGAGGGCCATGGGGAAATAATTTAGCGAATCGATAAATCTGACGTTATCCAGTTCCATAAGAATGACTTTTAGTGCCACGCATAATTAGCTCTGGAGTGAATTTTTGTTTGTTCGAGAACGTACTTTAACAGAAATTGAAAATCAAAACCCTGACCGTTATGAGCCATTACACATATATTTCTGAATTTTTTTCTCTCCTCCATTACGTAATTCATAAATTGATTCACAGGATCACTATCAAAGATCTTTGTTCGGTCTTTGCACATTTCACAAGATTTACCATCAATACATTTCCAACAAAATTGTTGAGAAACACAAAGGTTAACTTTATGAACTCTAGATTCTTCCGTTTAAAATTTCATCTTGACGGGTCTCTAAATCAAAGAAAATGAAAAGAAAGTCTTTGGTTTTTGGTTTGTTTGTGTCGACCCGCATGTAAACATTGATGGTTTGGGGGCATGAATTCGTTACAGATTTTGCAAAAGACTTCACCGCACACATGTTTTTGATTTACGGTTGTTCAAAAACACAAGTCTTTGGCACTGTAAGCATTTTTTTACGGACTTTACAACGTTCACTCTTATGAGCCGCAAAACAGTTCTGATTTTTCATGGTCATGTTACAGTCAGGGCACAAAATTCCCCCATGCTCCTCTTTACACGGTGGAGATAGGGTCTGACACGCAGGACAGATATTTGAACACCTGTGTTCACCTTTGTGGTCGTAAGGGACATGGCATGCTTCGCAGAAAAAATGGCATGAAAAGGCTGCGGTGAGGGATGTGATTACGTTGTAGTGATGGTTTATGATACAGCAAGTTAATTTTGTACAAAGCATCATCGTTACTACCTGTAAAAAATACACATCTCGAACCCTTATTATCGTAATTATAAACTGTAATGTTGTACTTTTTGAGGTGGTCTTGAAATTTTGAAAGTTCGGGGATCCCAGCTCCCTGTTCTGAAATTTGGACCCCGGCTTTGGTCATCAATTTTTGGGCTCTAAGAGTTTGTCGCTTACCCTTGTCTTCACGTATAGCCTTGAATTGAGGGATCTTTTTTGGCATAGGCTTTTGCTACCACTATAGCTCGGGGCAGACACAGATTATCGCTATTCTTAATGACTACGATACCTCTACGTGCTTTACATTCTTCTTCAAAGTTATTATAAAAACCAGGTCTTCTGGGGCCACCACTGCCTACTGGAATATTGGTGCGGGTGCACTTAACTCTAAATGTGTCCATGGACTTAATCGAATCCGTATTACTTTGGATAAGTTTCCCAAATATATCCCAAATTTATATCCCCGTGAACTTGATTTGCAGGTCTATAAGCGATATATCCGGAATCTTTGGTTTTAAAATTCAGAGAATCTAAAGTGAAGCCTAGGTAGTCATATTCGGTAGTACCGGCTTTCGCCTTTTCGACAATACTCCCAAAACCCTTTTTAATCCAATCAAGTTCGGACACTCCTTTGGGTACTGGGTTAAACTTGAAAACTGTTTCTGACCCATATGTTCTAAACCTTCTACAGTAGGTTTCACCGGTATGCAAAACTTTTACGGGATCCATGTTGTATGTAATTAGCTCTAAAATAATACAGCAAGCAGCTTTGATACAAGCTTTTGGAATAGGTGTTGACTGTTCAACGTCACGTCTAAGAATGACAAGAATGACAACGTTACGCGCTTAAATAAGTGTAGGAGCTGCGCATGCGCAGTAAACTTTTTTTTTTACAGTGCACTGTGGTATGATGTAATAACCGAAATAAATTACACAAAACTTGATTATAAATACGACACACAAATAAATGAACGAAATCTATGTTGGGTTTTGTCACTACGATACAAACACAGTAACACAACGAATCAACTTGTTCACTTTCAGAAAAACACAATAACACTGTATTAGATTTAAAGAAGCAATATTATAAACACTTTAAAAACACACACAGTGTAAAGGAGTTTAATGTCTGTGATCGCTAAATAAAGTACAAGCACTTAATAAATTGAAAATGTAATAAAACTCCTATAAGCTAATTTACTTTTATAAAATTACTATGATAGTAAAAAAGCACTTAATAAATATAAAACACACTAACACCGCTGACTCACTCTAAGAAAGCGTCAATATAGCATTTAAAATTCAACCACTCGATAACACTGAGCAGAGCACTCAACACACGTCCTGCCTCTTTGACGTCCACTGAAAAACTAACGAGAGAGAAGAATGTTGCCGCTATTATAGGGAGCCGTCCAATGAGAGCTCTGGGACCACTTCAATAGGCTGAGATTCCATTGCAACAGTAATATATTAAAAAATAATATCTGGGTAACTAGGTAGGTAAGCAATGTTTTATTTATTTTATATTAGTAATTAGCGAGGTTTTCTTGTCTTGATATCGATATTATGTTGTGCAATATCAAGGAACAGAGCGACATAGGTCTTACCTCTTTGACGTCCACCTCCAGACTGACGAGACGGGGAAATCTCTGCCGACTGTGTAGAACACCGACCAATCAGAGTGCTTGGCGGCTATTTTAGACCAATCAGAGACGCGTTTATTCCGACCAATGAGGTCTCTTAAAATTGCGGTTGCAGCTGTACCGTTACTCGTCTGGGTTTTTACATGTAAACCGCAAACCTCAATCATTGCGTCCGGTATGATTAACTAAATTCAAAGTATACGAAGCGGTATACGTTTTTGAAAATAGACTATAAATAAGTTAAAGCTCTTTACATCACACTCGGGAGAAAAATTAAAACTTATTACACACCGAATGCAGTACCTATGTATTATTCCGACTGTATTCAGGATGGCAGATATCCCGTGCTGTACTGAAGATGTTATAATAGTTTATTAGTTGTAGAGAATGAATTATCAGAGTCCGAGGATGCAGGTAACCGCAAACCGCAAACTGTCCGTTACGAGCAGTGTCATGAGCCGGTGCAATGGGTAAGTCACTGTGGTCGAGATTTCATAAAGTGCTAGTATAGATTATAATATAAACATTAGTATAACGCGATTCTCGAGACGATTGGACTAATACCTCTGTATGCGTCTCTTTATAAATAAATTAAAGTAAGGGAACAGCTAGGAAACCAGAGTGAGGTATGATGGGTCTTTAGATGTCCAAGTATAAGCGACATATATAATTACACACGGTAAAGCTTAAATTGTATGGGATGGTACTCCGTATTAAGCTACGCTCGCTTGATATTATGAAAATGAGAGCCTGGCCGTTATAAAGTGATGGTGGATTTAATGTGGTAAAAAGTTGGAGTGCCGTAAAGGGAGGCGTGGGTTAAGTGAAAACAAAATACTTGATTAATATGGAAACTAAATGTCTAAGCAGTAGTTGAAATAAATGTATGGTTGCTTTGTTAATAATGAAATACGGTTCTTTTAATTACCGTTTAAGTCTGCTTTGAGAGTTGGGTCCCGGAATGAAGTGATAGACATCCAAGTGAAAGGTAACAGAAATTAGGGTCCCGTGATGGGTTGCGTGGGATAAGAGTATATGAAGTACTTCGTAGACATTAGGTGTCCAGGTATTGAAAACATATGCACGGGCATTGATCGGCAAATAGTAGTCGCTCAGAAGGTACGCCTCGTGTTATAAGCTGTTAGCTTGAGACTAGGACCTCGGGATGAGAATATCCTGTTGGGAAAGTACTCGGTAAATATTTGTATTACACTTTCAGGTAATGTATGAATATTTGTCAGTAAAATGAGAGTGCCGTGTTAGGCCTGGTGTTTTATAATGGGGACCTCAGTATGTTAGAAATTGAACGAAATGCAAGTTTGAACCCTACGAAGGTAAGGCTAACTAAGATTGTGCGATATGCTCGGTAAATACTCGTATATGGAGATTAATACGGTTAAAGGTGTTAACTATATGTGTGGGAACCAGTACAGGGTATTAATGGTGGGAAGACAAATTTTCGAATGTGACGCTACGCGTAGTAAACACTTTAGAGTGTGGAGTCGTGGAGTATGTGTAAGGGCTAAGAGACGTGGTGTACGACATATTATATGGATGCCTGTTGGACTTTGTGGATACTAGTCGGTAATGTGTAGGTGGTCTAAATTGGGTATGGGTGATACCTCTGGGTAGGAGTACGGGAGGCAATTGGAAAGTGTTTGTCCCGTCAGTGTGAGGGTGAGAGCCTGAAGACGCTACGGTACACGAGAGAGATGGGAGGCTATAGGCGCATACACGCGTAAAGGTCGGGGAGTTAGAAATCATAGTATGTGCAATATCCGTAGTTAAGAGCCGAGGTATGGGAGACAATAGGAAAGTGTGAAGCCTCTGCAGGATCCGTTAGAAAAGTAGGTCTTAGCATGTCCAGGAGACGGGCTATTGCAGGCCTATGTGGTACATTGGTCGGTAAAATGTAGATGATCAAAATCTGGGTATAGGCTTTATGCCTGACTAGGAGTGGAAAGTGTGGGGCCTCAGCAGGGTGCAGATGAGGGCCGAAGACGCTTGGGTACACGAGAGAGGTGGGAGGCTATAGGCGTATACACGCGTAAAGGTCGGGGAGTTAGAAATCTTAGTATGTGCAATATCCGTGGTTAAGAGCCGAGGTATGGGAGACAATAGGAAAGTGTGAAGCCTCTACAGGATCCGTTAGAAACGTAGGTCTTAGCATGGTCAGGAGACGGACGATTGTAGTCCTACTCGATACATTGGTCGGTAAAATGGTAAAAATCTGGGTATAGGCGTTACGCCTGACTAGGAGTGGAAAGTATGGGGCCCTGGCAGGGTGCGGATGAGGGCCGAAGACGCTTGGGTACACGAGAGAGGTGGGAGGCTGTAGGCGTATACACATGTAAAGGTCGGGGAGTTAGAAATCGTAGTAGTATGTGCAATATCCGTGGTTAAGAGCCAAGGTATGAGAGGTAATAGGGTAGTGTGAGGTTTCTGTAGCGACCATTAGAAATGCAGGTGCAGGTCCAGGAGACGGGCGATTGCAGGCTTATGTGGTAAATTGGACTGTAAATTGGTCAAAATTCGGGTAAGAGCGATACGCTCGGCTAGGAGTTACTGGAGGCAATCGAAAGGTTGTAGGGTCTCGGCAGGGTGAAAGCACACGGTTAAAATTTTGTATGTCGACATTCAGGATAAGAGGTAGGCGGTCAGAGTACCGATTTGGGTATAAGTTGGAACCCTGTGAGGGACTGTTCAGGTGTGGGTCTGTAAGAGACGGGGGGTATAGATGGGCGGCTAGGTCCTGGAGTGGAGTGTTATAAATAACAGTGTGGGCAATATATGTGGTTAAGAGCCCTAAGTATTGGAGGCATTTGAAATGTTTGGGCAGGGGCCGTTAGAAATGTGGGTGCAGTTTTTCATACACTCCGGTACTCGAAAAGATGGGTGACGGAATATGTCGTGCATGGCCGGTAAAGGTTAGGCGGTCAAAATCCGGGTATAGGCGTTACGCCAGGCTCCGAGTACGGGGGTAGTAGGATAGTGTCGGACTCCGGTAGGAGCCATCAGATACGCGGGTGCGGGTGTTAAGACTCTCAGGTACTCAAAAAGGTGAGTGTCAATAGGCGTCGACACGGGACCTGTGGACGGGTGGTTAAGCAGTACGGAAAGTCAGAGGTGTGTGACAAACAGGAAGTCTAGGTTGAGATAAGTCGCCGGAAACAGGAAGTCTGTGGTTAGGAAACACCGAAATGTATCTCCCATAAGAGACAATGCTAAAATATCGCCATAAGAGCCCGTGTTAAAATAACTCCATAAGAGCCCATGTTTAGCGCTCAACGCGCGGGAGGTCTACTTTCAACGAGGCATTATTATTGAACCATTACCATAATAATAGCTTTTAAAAGTTAAAAAGCCATTTATACAACAATAAACTTTTATAAAATATAAGTACCACGTCAAAGGGTTAAGAATATGAAGCTGGACAAAACTGAATATCACTAATTCACCAATCCCTTCTCGGTGTAGTATTAAAGCGTTGTAGAGAGTTAAAAGAAGGAAAATGTTGTGAACCGTGCAAATGAAGCCGTTTGTATGCTCAAGACACTTGGCACCGTCTTTCTTCACTTGTATGCTAAACTCTGGGCACAGCTGTCACTGGCTTTCCTGGCTTATGAGTACCATTTTTTATTTTTCCTTGGCTATTAATAATACGCATACAAAATGTTAAAATTATTTTCTGATTTCATACATTTAGGTAATTGGATCATGTCTGGTTAATATTTCAAGAGCTAAAATAAGGCAGCCGTAATCATTTACCTCTAAATATTTAAAAAGTCATATTTTGAACACACTGCAGCTTTAATTAATAAAACAAATCTGTTATACACGGAAGTTATTACACTTTATATAAATATTCCACATAAATTTAGGCCTAGAGACCAAACAACTGTAAAACAACCATTTACCATGACATCCCTCATACAGTTTAAGCGAGTTAATATTTTTATTAGCTCTCAATCAATGGACTGCAAAATAAATTGAATTAAAAGTAGTTTCTTTATCATTTTAATTAGGCCGTTTATTATAATTTTTTAAGTCCAGAAATGTGTATGATCTTTTTCGTCCCTTGCCCTCCATACCAACTTTTTAATGAACAGAGGTTCGTGAAGTGTATTTAATTTGGTAGAACATTATTATAATTATATTAAACCCATAACTACTCTTGGAACTTATTGGATTTATTTGCTCACTGATTTTCAGGAGTAGTTCGTTCCTATAGGTTAAAGAGTTATATTAATTATTCTTTTAAATTTTAAAATAAAAATTATTAATATTCATCTTTTGGCTTGTAACATAACATCATCATTATTTAGATTACCATTAGTTGAATCGTGTCACTGTAGGAGTTGGAAAGCTTATTTTCTATCCTTCTGCTTGTATATCCGCACGATGTCCAGAATTAAGTATCCTATAGAGCTTACATTTTGCATTAAACTTTATAGCTATATTGAAAATTGTGGAGTTTGATTACAGTGGATTTTCATTCCATGTGTTTTTGTTGAGCATTAGTTGTTGGCATTTTACATTGTTTTTATGGGTAACCATTATGGACATTTCAAAGTATCTGTATCAATAGATTTATATGCAAACTGAGTATTGACACATTTCTTGTAACTAATTGATCTTAGTATAGATGATACGTATAAAAGGGCTATAGATCCTTTAAAGATAGATAAGTGTAATGAAATTTTGGAGAATAACTTCACGAGTTTCCAAAGCACAAAACTAACCTTACCAAGACATTACGTTGTCGTGACACGAAGCACAGTAAACTGAAAGTGACAATAGTTAGCTTATATGTCCCAACTTGTTTACTTTACGGCTAAGTGTTTATCTTGATTCCATTAGAAGAAGAAATGTATTTTATGTGGGACGTGGGGTTTAAAGGGGGGATCGGAATTCAACACAGACCATCGGATTATTTTTGGGTGAGATACTATAGTAGATTAATGTAGCCTGACCCATGGTGATAAGGATCTTTAGTTTTGATAGGCTGCTGCAATTCAATTTACAATTATCTTATCACTGAATCGCGTACTCCCAACTGTACAATTTGTATTTCATTTAAGCTGTCAGGAAATTTAGTGGTACAGGACGAAGTGCAAATGTCCTGATAAAACCATAAATGAATAAATTCTCAGCACTTCTGTTGGAAATAAGCCATTCACAAACTTCCACCTTTGACAGTGGATGTTGTTTGTGCTCTTTCTTCTATGCAGTGACATCTCTTGGGTTCATTTGTTTCCAGTGTGAATTTTTAGTCAGATATGACGTAATGTTTTAGTATCAGTTAAGTAATGCAGTTGTTAGTTTTAATATGTTGGTGCGTGCTAAGTATTATTGGGATTCTATCATCTGAAGAGGAGGGCATGTTTCGTTCCTTAAAACACAGTCTTATACGTTTTGATTTGATTATATTCACCCATTGTCAATAACTAACTTTAAACAAAGAATTACTAATGGCTTAACGTGTTTGAAGTGTTGATTGAGAAACATATTAATATAACAGTATAAGAAAGACGTAGAGTAGATGTAGGTCTATACTGTGCGAGAACTTGTAATTGTATCAGACTTACTCGCAAATATATTCCAGGCATTTACAGTTCCCACTTGAACAGAACTGGGGTTAGGTTGAGTTTCATTATATAGTTGAGTGCATGATATAGTATAATATTGCACATATTTTAGCTGGTGTATGAATCGTAATAATCAGTTTTACAGTTTTGATCTGTTCAGTGTTCTGTAAGTATTTCTGGAAAAATTAAAATGAAAATCTGCCGATTAAAAATTGTCCGTTGAGAGCTACACGAATTTCAAGTTCGCAGAAAACCAAAACGTACTGGAAAGGATATTAGACGATATAAAACCAGTTCGATATATGATTAAGAGTGGTTGACTGCCGGACCAGATCGTGAAATGCTTCAGTTAAAAAGAAAAATGAGAGTGAAGTAGATATAAGGAGAGAGAGTTTAACAATGTTCGTGTGTAACAAAAGCTGCCAAACGTAAAGAGGTTGTCTTCACCTACCACACTTCACAGAAAAATATTTTCCAAATTCCAAAAACGAAAGGGTTGTCACTGGTTCTGGACAATATGTGGTTACTTGTGATGTTTAGTAAAGCGTGTCCACAGAATGGAGTAGTTGAGTACAACCACAGTTTCAAAAACCTATAGTCACTTTCTAGCGTACAGGGAGAGCAAGAGTAAAGATTTTGGAAAATTCACATAAATAACTACAGTCGCTGAAAATGGCCACATTAAGAAATTAAAATTGTGCAAAAAGCATGCAGAACAGTATATATAAAGCAAATGTGACCCATGGCTGGAGCAAGGGATGCGATGGTCACGCAGCTCTATAAAAGAGACAGGTATACAAGTCCACATATTTAAAACTCATAAGAAGAATAAGAAACCTCCGAATCTTAGCTGCAGGGACCACACTAAGAATCATGTGACACAATGTGAGAGAATCGTTATATTCATAGCCAAATATATGACTCTGTGAACTGTGAACTCTACCTGGGCAGAACATTTAAAGTAAGCTTATATGCAGGAAAAATTTTCACCGTTTAAATTTTTACGGAATCACGAACTTTAACATGCATTACAACCGTGGCAAGTTTATATATGTATATATATATATATATATATATATAATTAATAAATAATTAAAAATAATTAAAAATATAGGTGAAATTAAATATTTTTATGATCTAAGTAACAAAATTAATTAGACTTTACAACTATTACTATTCATTACAAAATTCCATATTCTTATCAATTTTACGTTGTAAACATTTAGTTATTCAGACAACCCACAATTGTGAAAAGTAATATAACAACATAATATTGACTCGGTCTTAATTTAAAATTGGAAGAAAAGATAATTGTGACAAATTTCTTTTTAAATTTACTTGTTTCTTGCATACAATATAAACATTTAAAAACACAAAAATAATGTAACAAAATAAGCATTTTTGTCCCATGTTTCCTTTATCACGATTATCACGTAGAAGGATTCATAAAATACTTAAGGAGAGTTCGTAAACCCTACAAAATCATGTAGTATAATTTATCAATATCTGGTAAGTATGTAAATTACAAGAATCTAATAATATATTAGATATAAATATATTATACATTTAGAGGTTACTAAGCAGGTAAAATATTCTTAGTCTACAATCTTTATCTCTAATGCCTTATATGGTTCATTTCAAAAGGTAGATACGAAATCTCTACAACTGAGTGAATGAAAACAACTGTTTTATATTTATATCTCTAACAGGGAAGTAGCAATATTTTTAACAGCAATATGTTTGCAATAAATTTAAAAATGCCAAAACTGTTTAAAGCATTCAGTGCAGGGTTTGCAAATACGTAGTATAAAATCTAACTTCTCCAAAATATCTACGTTTATGAACACGATTTATTGCAAAGACAACAGTTTTCTACCTTATAATAAACTGGATCCAGTAATTAAAAATCAAATCAAGGTCAAGTCATAAACCAGTGACAGCTGTGCTCTGAAGTTTAGCACACAAGTGGAGCAAGGGCATTGTCAATTGTCGTGCTCTCTGGTCTTGAGAATACAAACGGCTTCATTTGCACGGTTCAACAACACACTTTGCATTTAAGTTCATTACAACACTTTATTACAACCAGGTTGCATATGGAAGAACCGTTATATTCAGTGCTTATAATAATTTAAAAATGGTTTATATGTTTATTAGTACAGGTTAAATTAGTCTATTCCAGTAGTCGTTAGTTAAGGAAAGCAAATGCCCAATAAGCCCAAATCATATTTCAGTCACTACCAATTACAGAACAAGATAGCATTGGGAAATTTATTATGTGTTTATATAATTATAATTAATTAAAACATGTAATTTAACCCTAACTGTATACTACAACTGGTTGATGTTTAGTTGTTTCATTCTTTTACTTTCTCTGTAACACTTTATTTCACTCAGGTATGAACGTGGAGTAATTGTGATATCGAAGTTTGTCAAGAATTATGTATCTAATCCATATTTTTAATAACCTTTTGTCATCATGGTTTTATCCATACGCTAATGCAGAGTACATCAAACTTTTGCATTTGGAGATTGTTTTAAACCAGATTTCATTTTTATCTATTTAATCCTTAGTTGGAAATTGAATTAATGGATATCGTATTGGTGGTGTTTTCTCAATATTAGATTATTTCTTTTAAAATAATCTGTGTACACGCGCATCTGTCGTTTGTTTAAAATATGACAAATAACATAATTTATTGAAAGAACAAATTCATTTATTTATCAGACTCGCTGATTTTAATGTACCTAGAAATGTTTCCAAGAACAAATCCCCGCATGAGCTTAGAGAAGTTTGAAACCTACATATTTTGTAACTTGTTCTACAGTAATAAAAATTAAGCTATATTTTTTATATTGTTAATTTCCATGGTAATGACCCATTAAATTTAATATTCCATAATCATTATTAAACTTTAATAACTATTAAATTATAACTAAAAAGTCATAATATTTTGGAAATAGGCTAGATTTATTTACAGAAGACATAAAGTATAAGGCCTAAGATTATTCATCAAAGAATTTATAAATCCAAAATAAAAAAAATTTCTTCGATGCTTACGAAACGATTTTTATACAAAAGAAACAAAATGATTTAGTAAATAATGAACCCGGCCTTTCCAAAATTCACCTTTACTGCCTTTAATCTAATTAAATATTAATTTTTACATATCGGTAGGCATACTTCCCGGTCTTTAAAATTGTATTTCTTTGTATTTTTAATGACATGGTTGTGTTTTTATTTAAACACTAAATTGTTTGTATTATTACTTTAACCACTCTTATTTCAGTTATGTGGGTCTGATGATGTGTTTCTTGCACACGAAAGGCCTCATAAAAATAAATTCAATAATTAATTATTGGAGTGTTTGTTTTTTAAGTATTACGAGTATATTCCAATAAGATATAAGTGGTAGCGACCAATATGACGTAGCAACGTAATTGAAGAACAATACATGTGTACTAAATATGTGCTAAATGTGAACTAACATGTGTGCTAATGTGTACTAACATGTGTGCTAAATGTGTACTAACATGTTTGTTGCCATGTTTAGTTTAAAACGTTGGTCTTGGTCTTTATTCAACCTCAGCAAAGTCACTTTCTTCTATTTTTGCATTCATGAATAACGTTTGAAGCGATGACATACAGTAAAAACAAAATTCCTGGAACAATCAAGAATGAGCACTTGTGTCTAATGAACAGGCTGAAGTATATTTAAAACTTTCAACGTGAAAATAGAAAAAGTTTTCATTGTTATGGAAATAGAATTGTGCAGTTTATAGGAAACATCGGTTGATTTTTTACTGCACTTATAATTTCTTGTGTGCTTTATATTCTTGTACTATGCATGATTACTTAATATAAAGTAATCTTTTAATTCACACAATATAGGGTTTGAATCGGCCATATATACGTCAACTGAGACCATAAGCTATGAACGCCATGATAATAATCTCTATAGTTCGCTGGAAAAGTAAAAAATCCATGAAAATCTACCATATATGTAAACCTTTAAAAAGGATCATAATTTCTAACTATAAACCACTAAATCTTTATTAAAAATGTTCCATATTAATCGTGTGAAATTTTAATAAAAATCGTTTAAGGACGTGGTAGTTTTCAAATGCCCGTAAATCATTAAGCGCTCAATATTTTCCCCCATAAAGACTCATGCGTTTTAAAATTAATACCCTTACAATTATGTAGCCTACATGTCATTGCTGTTCAGTAAAAAAATATGTTTTAGGCGGAAATTGAATCAAAAGGCTATGAACCAATCTGACGTCCCTAAGAATTTTATTGTTCCATAAGAGCCAATTGAATGAGATAATTGTTCCAATTGCTATGAGTTGCATCGATGTGTTGGATGGTTTTGAATGTTGAATATTGAATCCCCCATGGATTTTAAACTCTAGCACGCACGCTTTCTCGAAATATTCTCTTTGAAAATTTGTTCTATACAAGTTGCATTCCATCAATTTTAGTTCAATACCGTGTAACCATAAAACTTTTACAGTGATGGTATAGCAAATATTTTTGGAACTGAGGCTTCACTATTTTCAGACTATTTGGTCTATCTAACTAATAATCTCTTTATTATAGAATGTTTAACATTCATAATTATTGACGTAATTGTAATAATATACAGGTAATGTAAACAGAAATTGCTTACACTAATACAACGCAAGAAAAACTTAATTAGTAAAGTAAAAACAGTTTATGAAAACGTCAACCTGTTGTAATAAAATAATACCAAATTAAGGTTATGGAGCATTCTACCTTTGACAAACCTGGATTTGGACATTATATTTCTATTTGATTTTAAACTATTATACAAGTTACGTATCCAAATTCTTCTATTAAAGCTGAAACCTCCATCATTGCTAAATCCTTATTTACATTCTGTTACGTTCTAAGATAAAACATAAATTGCAAAGAGAATTTAATTTTGTGCTTGTCACCACCGGAGGAAATGTAACAATACACTAGTGTACGTCTTGATGTGACAATGTGACAAGGGACTTCATTAAGTGACACATATCTTGTGACACCGCGGTACTGCACAGTTTACAGCGGGTTTGTGTTTGTGCATTACATGTGGTGTTTGTCTACTGTAGACAGTATTTAGTGTGAGGATGGAGTAATCAACTCTATAGAAGACAATGCTTGCAGTTTCAATATAGTTTAAGACAAAAACTTCTGATCTCAATCAAATACCAAGATAATCATAATACTGCAATATATTGCATAACAAATTCATGATCAAAAGATTACCATTAGAAATAGATAGTTAGATAAGTTATAAATGGTATACAAAGAACTGAAATATGTGTCATCCATAATTGACTTGAGCACGTTTAAAAACAAATATTGAAATAACTAATCACAAATATATTTAAAATGCAAGAAAGAGCAAGTAGTTTATAGTTTCGTAATAATATAATCTCGCGGGTTTAGTGAACACGTACAGATATTGGCTATATTCAAAGCACAGGTCCACTTGATTAATACAATATACACGGTATTTGATATGAGCTTAGACATAAATTCAATGAACAGTATTAGATAGAAATAAATATTGCTATATTCCAAAGGAAAAACAATAGATTTGCATACAATTTAACAATTTTCAAATAGGTATGACTTTGATATTGAGTCTAAGTATAGTTCGTCTCTCTCTCTCTCTCTCTCTCTCTCTCTCTCTCTTTCTCTCTCTCTCTCGATTACTCAATCGGCCACTTTGAGAAGTTTAAATTGAATAAGACTTAAGCTCCATAGATAATGATGTAAAATAGATCACAATATTTCCTAACGGTAGAAATAAAATAAAATACGTTCTTGTAAAATATACAACGGGCAAGTTAATATTCATAACACTTTAAATCAAATGTGACGAACAGAACACTTTAGAAACCCGAGTGACGTCAGATCTTCTGTAAAACTCGCGAGACTCACTTACCCGAACCTTAAACAAGTTGGGACAAAGCAGCCAGCTGTTGTCACTTTGTTTACTTTAATTTTCTCTGTCACACTAGAATTATGTCTTTTAAAGTGAGTGTGGGGATTTTTAAAACGTTTATATTGAGTGTTTTGTGTGTAAGTATAACACTATTCATGTTATTAATAGCATTAAATGTATTAAATTAAACAAAACCTTAAATTTTTTGAAAATTCATTTTGAATTTATACAACTCCAATATTACAACACACAATAACAAACAAACTTGTATATTTTTAAAATTAAAAACATACATTTTATTTTGGCTAGATTTCTGTTTAACTTCAAAATATAATAAAATTATGTAATATATAAGTTAATACAAAAATACACCTTTATGGATGTGGTACTTTGTTTCATGTAGTAACTTATGCAATGCAATAAATGCACTTCTTAGTATGTAAACTGTTTACATTGTAAATAAGAATTTATTGGAGGGAAATTTTAAGTAAGTTAGTAAACATGATACGAAATCAGATTATTTTAAATATTCTAAAGCTTATTTGGGTTTTATCTCTCAAAAAACGTTTTACCCTCACTTTTAAATCTAATCTTGATTTTATGAAATATAATATACTTAAATATAGCTAAGTATTAATAAGTTAAGAGTTTGGGCAATTGTATAGGTCTAGCCTACTGTGGGAGATGACTGTTGGAGTTGGTGGGGTTTGTTCCCTAACCTCAGAGGTTCTTTCTAGCCTCAACAAGGGTGTGGCACCCCCTGCCTGCTTTGACTGGAGAGGCTGGTTCAGAGCTGGCCTCCCCTTCTTCCGGGAAGACATGACTTTGAGATGTAGTGCCCTAATTATTCGATAGGAGGCGGCCTCTACTCCCTAATCTTACCCATCCTGAATATCCTGTCACTCCGGAAGCAGCGCAAAGGTTCTTACAGGACTAAGTGCAATTTATAAGCTTCTTGTCCTAAGAGAACAACAAAAAGTTAACAGTGTACACAAAACTCTAATAGATTCTGATCCGCTTAGTTCTATAAATTAATTATATGAAATTAGCTGTGTGACAAGGTAAAACTGATCTACGACAACGCATAGGAGAACCCCTGAAATAATTTTACAGGTACAGTTAAACATTTAGATTGGACTGATAAACGTTCTAAGATATCAGTAGTTAGTGAAAACGATATTGGGTTAACTAAAGTAATAAATATTACTAATATTATTGCTGGTATTTCCAATCCAATCCACTGACCAACTTTAATGTTCAATAAGCCTCGACCGCTATATCACGATGTGTTATTTTAATCCTAAATAATCCCCATACAATCGCAATGGAGGACTAGGAGAGTAATTACTACGGCTAATCCTAACAGCGAACTGGGACTCTGTATTGTTGGCGCTAATTACCAGAGAACTACGTTCACAAATTTGTCACTACCTTGTGGAACAGTTTATGCGAATATTTTTTGCAGTGAAACTAATTAAAGACAAAGCGATTACTTTTCGATTTCATGAATATATTTAACAAATATTTCCAAGGTTCATATATTGTAATAAAATTGTATCGTATGGGTGATTCCAATTAATTTTTTGACATTACTGTACATTTCAAGACCGTTAGGAAATATATTCAAATAGTTTTTTTTTTGTTTTTTTTTACAGAAGTAGGCTTCTCAGAGATACAACAGGTTTGTCACAGGTTTGTTTGTTACAGGTTTGTCTGGAAAGTAATAGGACTGAGGCGATTAAAAAAAAGGTTATTGAGGTAATCGTTAAAATTACTTAAAAAACCTTCAAAATAGACTTCTTCTGCGTCGATGCAGCGCTGCCAGCGCGATTTTTAAGCATTTAAGGTGACACAGAAGGCATTTCTCCGAATAGCCATGCTGCTTGGGTCCACTCTGTCGTCTCAAAATGCTTGCCTTTCATCGGCCTTTTCAGGCGAGGAAACAAAGAAATGTCCGAGAGGGGGGCACATCTGGGCTGTAGGGCGGCTGCGTAAGCGTTGGGATGCCGGCCTTGATCAGGTTAGCTGTTCACAAGAAAGGCGATGTGAGCCGGAGCGTTGTCGTGGTGCAACTTCCAGTCGGCTGCGATATCTTGTCGGACCCGATTGACCCTTCATTTGAATCTCTTGAGCACTTTCCACGTAAAACTTGGTGTTTGTCCAGGAGGAACAAA
>NW_025779291.1:0-19381 GCF_021130785.1 Homalodisca vitripennis
AAAATTATCTCAATACCGAAATTTTCCTACATAATTCAATGTACTCTTAAAATAATTATCTTTCACGAAATGTGAATGTGGCCCTATGTTATTTTGTATAAACGTCAACGGAAACAAATGTATATTATAGGCTATATCATAATTTACAACTCTAGTGGAAATAAATATTGATTAATACTGCTCGATTTTAAAAAAGAGTCCTTATTTCCGACATTCAATCCTTTAGCGCTTGATATTTTAATGACTAACTTCTTGGTTTAAATTATAAATATAAAGAGGTAACATACCTATTTAACTTAAACAGGCCATCCTTTTAATATATATATATATATATAAATACTAAAGATATATATATATATATATATAAAGTATGTATATACATATCCCTGGCCATCACACAATCCACATCAATCATGAAGACCGCCATATAACCTACTTTAAAATTCTCAAGAAACTAAAGACTTATTATTTCAAAATCTACAAGAGTTGTATTCAAAAAGCCAGCCAACATTAAACAGGTGGTTTTGTCCTGAACTGAACCTCTAAAAAAGTGTAAATGAAGGAATCACCGTCCTTTGGTTGTAAACCTTGCAAAAAACCGTCCGTTGTGGAACCAGTAAGATCATGTCTACAAGCCAAAAATTTCAAAAGTAATGTAACCAATCAAGTATAAATCCTATCAAAGGAACTATAAAATGTGACACAAAAAACCTTATTTACCAATTTGACTGTAAATATTTGTGAAAAACAGTACGATCGGCTAAACAATCGAATCCTTTACGAATACTAGTAACTGGCCATCGATTTGACATTGTCTATAGCGTAATATAAAAACCTTTAGCCTTTCACGCTATCAATGTCCAAAAACAAAATCAGATCGAAAATATGCTACACCAATAAAGGCATAAATAAGATTCCTAGAAGATTCATAGACGAAAGCCTTAATAGATTTAAATTGAAAAAAAGTAAAACTGCACACAAATTGGTGCTTCAGACAAGACATCCAAGGGATCATTATTTAAGATAAATATAGTTTTTCGTCAACTTATTTCACAACACGGTCAATGCTATGGCCCAATCAGCTGCTGATCTACTGTATTTATTTATAATGTTGTGTTTTTTATTGATTGAGTTCTAACCTAATGTTTTTTTCACAATTTATGTAAATATTTATACATGTATATTTATCAGAAGAAGTTTACCTAGATACACGAAAATTTATAAATGTTTCCAAACCAATATAACCGTGGTTTAATTGTTAAGAAGAGAATAAACCTTTTTCCCCAGTCTATATAAGTAGATAAGAATATAAGGTTCCCCTAGCTCACTTTCGGAGGCCAAACAGTAAATCAATGGAAAAATACTGTTTAAAGGACAATAAACGAATCTGTAAATCACGAATAAAAAATAACAGAATCTATAGCTTTTACTTACTTGAGCTGTCTAATCAATCTATTTGAAATGTCTGCTACGAATAAACGAAAAATCTTCTACTCTACAAAATTGATAGTAACACAGTCTTTATCTTTAATAGTCTTCTTTCCAGTAACAACCAAGTGTAATTTATCATGTTTATTCAATTCTTTAATCTTTTTTTTTCATCCAAAACAGTCAAAAATCTGTTCGGTAAGTGTACTTTATAATCTTCCAACTCGGCAATTATTGTAAACCCGAATTTATCTTTCATTTTCTCCAGATTCAAAATTTTGTATTTCTTATTTTCTTCTAATTCATTCAACTTCTTATATTCTTTGAACTTTAAATCACCAACCTCATTTAATTCCTTTAGTAGCTCCATTTATATAAGAAAAATTTTAACTACCGATTTTTTCTAAATTCCAATTTTATAGTGAATTTTCGAGAAATATCGTTCAAATTATCAACTTTTTAAGGTACATACAAACTGGTAGTAGTTTTTTGAAAAATCCTGAAAAATCTACCGAATCATCTCTAATTATTGCGAAGTTTTAGCTTAAAAGTTGATAATTTGAACGATATTTCTCGAAAATTCACTATAAAATTGGAATTTAGAAAAAATCGGTAGTTAAAATTTTTCTTATATAAATGAAGGGTGTAAAAGTAACATGTCCGTTTTGTAAGAAAGAAATCCTAAAACATAACTATGATCGACATTATAGCTCAAAAATCCATTTAAAAAACAAACAACTTTACGAAAGTGAACTGAATTATTTGAGGAATAATTGGGCTAAAGAAAATCAAAAATTGTCGATCATGAAAAGATGTACAATATAGAAAAATTACGAGAATTAAAGAAAAACTTTAAGGAAGATAAAAAAGATCTCAATCTATTTAATGATGAAAAAATTCAATCAATCGCTGAAAAAATTTGGGTTGTCCATAGAAAACAAACGATAAAACTAAGTCTGAAACGATCGAACAAATAGACAAAACTCTTAACGAAAAACCTAAAAATATCATTGATGTAGGAGTTTTATCCTCTATACAAGGTCTATTTAAGCAATACATTTTAACGAATTTAAACGATAAGTTCATGTCAATTTACAAATATCTATCAATTATGAGGCCTGAAAATTAAAAGTTTAATCGAAAAATTTCAAGAAAATGTTAAAAATATGAAGGGCTATCTCTCTTTAGAATGTGAATACGAACGAACTTTAGTTAACGGTGAACCACAATATGTCCAATGTACTTTACTATAAAATCCGATGAAGTCTTTGACGTAAACGATTTTATCACTAAAACAATTTAATAAATTAACGCATCGTGAACAATCTAATCATCCAAATCGAGGTTCTGGATGGACATTAAAACGCTGTAAACAACTGAATTTTTGAGCCTTAATAAACATGAATTTATGAACGCAGGATCATATATCGATTTGCCACAAGAGATAAAGGTAAAGAAAGCTTGTGTAAATATCAAAAATAAAGATGATTTCTGTTTTGTTTATTCTATCCGATGTGCTATTGGAAAACCCGAAAAGAATGCTGACAGAGCAAAGCAATACGAGAGATTTGTAAATGACGAGATATTTTCGGGCTTTGAGTATCCAATGTCTTTAAAAAGATATACAATTATTTGAGAAACGCAGCTCCAATTCCAAGTACAAATATCCAAAAATGTCTATAAATATCTATACTTATGACGAAAAACTCAACATTGTTCCATTACAAATTTCCGAAGTTTTATAATGCCGAGTTAGAAATCGATTTATTGTATGTTAAACAAGAAGACAAATCTCATTATGTTTTGATCACGGATTTAAATAAACTCGTTTTTCTCTCAATTATCTAAATGTAAAAATAAAAAATTTCTTTGTAGAAGATGTTTGAGTCATTTCTACAAATATCGTGCTTTTAGCTGATCATTTAAGAAATTTGCAAGCAACATGAAGTTTGTAAACCAATTATGCCATTTTCCAGGTCAAACAACAACATTTACTAATTATCAAAAGAAATTTTCTCATCCTTACGTTATTTATATGGATTTTTGAAAGCATATTAGAGAAGATTCCAACATGCAAAAACAATCCGCAAAAATCGACTACAACCAAGATTCAAGAAGCATATTCCTTATGGTTTTACTCTATATTTAGTGTCGAATGTGACCAATCGCAAGTATTAAACCGATATGTTATAGAGGCAAAAAATGAAGACGATTTGCCTAATGTTCCTACAAAATTGTTTGAAGAGCTCAATAAAATATCAAAATACATAGCTACAAAATATAATTCTAAGAACAAAAAACCTATGAAATTGACCGAAGAAGAAGAAATTAGCGTACCAAAATTCTAACGTTTGTCATATTTGTGAATGTGAGGGTTTTGATAATCAAACAAGAAAAAAAGTACGAGATCATTGTCATTTTAACAGGTAAATTTAGAGGTTCAGCTCATATTATCTTGTAACTTGAATCTCAAATTTCCTCAAAATATTCCAGTTTTCTGTCACAATATGTCAAATTACGATACTCATTTGTACATAAAAGAATTGGCTAAACAATATGGAAACGTTGAATTTGATTGCAAACACCGATGAACGATATATAAATTATTCTGTAAATTCTGGATATGGATATGAATTCGAAGGTAATAAAACCTAGAAAATACATTAAGTTTTCTTTCGTAGATACGTTCAGATTTATGGCCTCATCTATAGAAAAGTTAGCTAAAAATCTAAAGACAGAAGATTTTAAACATACAAATCATTTTATACAGGATGGAAGAATATTGAATGAAATTCTAAAAAGACAGCCAAATGACGACAACGAGATTTTTAAAATTCTATCTGGAAAAGGAATATTTCCCTATGAATTTATCGATAGTATTGAAAAACTTGATTACCACAGAAGAGCTAAAAATTCAAGATTTCTATTCACTTGTTAACAGATGAGAGCATATCTGAGAAAGATTTTCAACATTACTTTAGCGTTTGGAATAAATTTAAAGGATAAAAATCTTGGTAATTACTCAGATTTGTATAACATCCAAGATGTTTTATTGCTTGCTGATATATTTGAAAAATTTCAGAAACATTTGCTTGAATTGTTACAAACTCGATCCAGCACATTATCTGACTGCTCCAAGTCTCGCATGCGGACGCTATGTTAAAATTAACGAAAATTGAGCTTCAGCTAATTAACGATTATAACATGTTATTTGATGATTGAAAAAAGGTATTCGCGGAGGCATTTCTCAATGTATTAAACGATATGTTAAAGCAAATAACAAATATTTGAAAGAATTTTGATGAATCAAAGCCTGAAAACTATCTGTTGTACGTCGATGCCAATAACCTTTATGGTTACGGGCTTATGCAAAATTTACCATATAACGAAATCAAGTGGATGAACCCGAAAACATATACAAAAGAACAATGGAAAGAAACAATTTTTGGAACTCACTGGCGACGAAGATTATGGCTATATTCTTGAAGTTGATCTAGAATATCCAACAAAATTTACATGAAAATCACAAGGATTTGCCTCTTGCTCCTGAACATTTTTAAAAACAAGTTGTGCACAACTTTATTAGATAAAACTGAATACGTTGTTGTTCATTTCGAGAAATTTGAAATTCTATCTAGAACAAGGTATGATTTTGAAACATGTGAATAGAGTTATTGCATTCGATCAGAAGCCTTTTATGAAAGATTACATTGATTTTTAACACAATAATGAGGAATACCACAAAGCTACAAGTGACTTTGAGAAAGATTTTTACAAGCTTATGAACAACTCAGGTTTTTGGAAAAAGTTATGGAAAATGTGCGAAATAGATGTGATATCAAACTAGGAAATGAAGAATTTTCAATGAAACAGGCCAAGAAAAACAAACTTCAAATGCTTTAATATCTTTGACGACAACTGTATAGCGAGTCACATGTATAAACAAAAGGTTAAATTTAACAAACCGATCTACATAGGATTTTCAGTTCTTGACCTATCAAAATTGCTAATGTACGAGTTTTATTACGATAAATTAAAGAAGTTTGACCCAGATTTGAATCTTTTGTTACATGGATACAGACAGTTATTTTCTAGAATTGAAACGAGATCCTTTTAAAATTATTAAAGAAAATATAGAGGACTTTGATACGAGCGATTATCCAAAAGATCATGACTGTTTTCGCTACTAAAAATAATAAGAAAGTTATTGTAAATTCAAAGACGAGCTAAAATGGTGCAATCTTAGAAGAATTTTGTGGATTGAGATCAAAAATGTATTCGTACAAATATCTAGACAAAAATCCAGTTAGGTGTAAAGGAATTAAGAGAAGTGTTGTAAATAAAACAATAAATATCGAAAAACTTGAAAAGATGTTTGTTCGAAGATAAAGAGGAATTTAGAGAGATGACTGTAATAAAAAGCTATAAACATGAGTTGTACACAATTACCATAAACAAGCTGGCACTGAGCGCTAAAGAGGATAAAAGAATTGTCCTAGAAAATAAGATCGAAACAGTACCGTATGGCTATAAAAATGAAGCAAAATGTGGTATATCTAGACGAACTAAATAAACTTGGAAACTTTGATATGTAAATGGAAGATGATTTAATTCACTGTCACAAATGTAAGAAAAAAACGAAAAATATCGATGCTAAGATTGTTCAAAAACTCAAAAACGGATTGTATAGAATTGCTGCAAAATGTTCAAAATGTAAGACAAATAAGAGTAAGTTTATAAAGAATCCAAATGAAATACCAGTTAAAAAAGAATTAAAAGATAAAAAAGAAATTGAGATTGAAGCTAAAGAAATTCATGCACCAGTACGAAAGAAATTTAAAAAGAGAAAAAATTATAACTTTAGGAATTGACGATTTATGGGCAGCAGATTTAGTTATAATGTCTAACTATTCAGATCAAAATGATGGATTCAAGTATATGTTAAATGTTATTGATACTTTCTCAAAATATGCTTGGTCAAGAGCTATCAAAAGAAAAAACGGCAAGGATGTTTCAAAAGCTTTCGAAGATATAGTAAAAGATGCTATAAAGATCGGGCATAAACCTCCGAATCTTCTTCATACAGATAAGGGTTTAGAGTTTAAAAAATAAAGAATTTAACGATGTTTTGAGGAAATATAACATTAAGATTTATCATACTGAAAACGAAGAGAAATCAAGTATTGTAGAGAGATATAACAGAAACTCAAAACGAAAGGATGAAAGTTATTTTTGAGATTAATAAAAACTTTAAATGGATCTATATTCTTCAAAAAATAGTCACAAATTATAATGATACGGTTCACAGTACGATTAAAATGAAGCCCAAAGACGTAGATAAGGATGCAGAAAAGGAGTTATTAGAGACCGTTTTCAAGTATGTTCCACCTGAAATTCACACACGAAAACTAAATTTAAAATTAATGATCATGTAAGAATTGTTAGTAAAAAACAAACATTTTCGAACAAATATAAGAACAATTGGTCAAGAGAAATCTTTGTGATTTATCAAATTAATAACACAGATCCTGTAACTTATAGTATAAAAGATTTAAAAACAACGAAGAAATAACTGGAAGTTTTTACGAATATGAATTGAGAAAGTCAAAGCTATAATTTTTTTCTATATAAATGGAGGCTCAAAAGAAATGTTCAATGTGCAAGGAAATAAAAGGTTTTGAAAAATTTTATAAAAATAGAACACTAAAAAAGACGGATTTGGGACATTATTGTAAAGATTGTCATAATAAATATCAAAAAGAATTATACGATAAAATAGAAAAATTAACTCTAGAGGAGAAAGAATGTTACTTTTGTAAAAGAAGTTAAGAATGTTTCTGAATTTAACAAAGCGGCATTATAGTAAAGATAAAAAAAACAGACTTTTTGTAAGGAATGTGCTAGAAGAATTTCCCGAGGAAAGTCTAAATAAACCAACTCATTGCGAATGTGGACGAATTTATTCAATGGTTACCTAGTTATGCTAAACATTTACAGACAAAAAAATATCATAATTCGAGAGTTTAATAAAATTTAGTAACATTTTCATCGTGTAATAATTTTTTCTATATAAATGGAGTCTCAAAAGAAATGTACAAAGTGTCAAGAATTTTATAAGGAAAAGAATAGAAAAGACTGTTATTGTAAGGAATTATATGATAAAATGGACAAATTAACTTTAGAAGAAAAAAAGTGTTACTTTTGTAAAGAAATTAAAAATATTTCTGAATTTAATAACTGGCAGTATAGTAAAGATAGAAAAGATGCTTTTTAGCAAAGATTGTGCTAAAAAAATTTTCAGCGAAAGTTATAAAAACGAAATGCCTTGTGAATATGAAAAAAAATTCTACAATGGTTACCTAGTTATGCTAAACATTTACAGACAAAATATAATAAATCGAGAGTTTTTAGTAAAATTTAGAAACATTTTCATCGTTGTTGTAATTTAGATATTCTATAAATCAGTCGAGATTCTGCCATATTTGTAGTAAAATGATTTCCGTTGTATAAAATATTCAAAGATTCTTTTCATTTGGTTGTAGAGATTTATACTATTTGGATCTCCATATCTTAATAAAATTTCCATTTCTGGGTAATCAAATTTCAAGTTCTTTTAATCTTTTCGGTATTTCTCTCTTTTGAGCTCTGATAACGTAATAAGGATATTCCCACATGTGATTCTTCTTAATTAATACAAAAACATGGTGTTTTTTCTTATCAAAATCTTTACAAACAAGGTCTGGTTTCATTAAGTCAATTTTTACACTTTGTTTTTGCGATTATTTCCGTTTTTATTTCATCTTTAATTTGCAAGTGTTTAACTTCGTCCTCTAAAATATTTAATCTTGTTTTCAAGTTTGTACTCACCAAATTTACGAATACTTGGCAAAACTTCTTTTGTAACCCACTTTTTTAAACAATTTCGATTCTGGCTTATTAGATCTCAAAATTAAAGAATATAAACCAGATTCATTAACGAAAATAGTATGTTTTTGAATATTTTCTCGGGGTCTATGGATAGACTCCTGTAATTTATACATTCTGTAATTAAAAAGTTGTTTTATCGTCATTATCGACATTAGTTAATTATGATAGCTTGCCTCGTGTTTTCATATTCTAAAATTTCTGCAACATCTTTTGCCTTTGAACCAAATTTCGTTATTTTCGTCAACAATCGTTAATATATTTGTATTATTGAATTTGAGTTGATTATTTATTAGATCTACAACTGTCTCCATTTAGATAGAAACATTTTTATTTCGAGAATAAAGCCCAATTCATTAATGAAAACAGTGTTGTTTTGAAAGTTTGAGAGTAAGCTATTCAATAGCTCCCCTTGATTCATCATTTCTTTCGACAATCTTAAATATATTGTTGTTTTACTCTCATTATTTTAATAAATTTCCCTCAGAGTCTTGTATAGTTAGAACGATTTTTTGAATTCTTTTAATATTTTTTCTAATCGGAATATAATCGATTTCATTCGGTTTTTCACTGATTTTTGATCCATAAGCAACATTTGGAAAAAAAGTGTACAAAATTTCAGATTCTTTGTGTAAATGTTCGGTATATGATTTTCAAAACTAGGTTCAACGAGATTACAATGTACTTCAATTACATCGAAACGGTCTAAATTTTGGCGTTTTTATTTCCTAAATATACCTGATTTTGTGCTCAATAGTTTTCTTGAACAAACCCTAATAAATCTACTATAATTGCTGAAAACATTATTCTTACTGGTGATTTTATTTGAATTTTATTAGAGAGATAATTTTTTTGCATTTCAAACTTGTTTTCGTCAAAGTTTAAAGATTTATCTGATTGTTTGAATGTTTTCAGATAATTTATAAGGGAATTTTTTATTTGATCGAAGGTATAATATCCTTTGTTTAAACCATAATATTTTGTTGTTATGTTCTTCTCACTAAATTCCTATACAATAAGGAGAAACTTTCACTAATATTTATTACAAAATTGTCAGAAATAAAAACCGCTTAAACCGATAAAATAATTTGATTCTTCCTCTAAATGAATAGGATGTTCTAAGTTTAAAACTAATTTAGAGCTTTCTGAAGTCCAACTTGAACAGCTTCATTTTCGCTATTTAAATGGAGAAATTTTTTAAAGCAAAAAAGATCAGATAAAACTTCAAACGTTTGAAGAAAATAAGAAAGATCAACCAATCAGATTGTTAAATTGTTGGTTCAAGTGGATGTGGAAAAAACAACTTTTATTATTGAATTTTTATCTACAATAGGTTTGATTCCTTATTCCAATTTGTATGTTTTTAGTAAATCTTTAGAACAAGACGCATACAAAAAAATTACAACAAAGATTCAAAAATATTGAGAAGAACTTAAACAAAGAAATATCACATTTTTTATAATGCTTCTGAGGACATAGTTTCCGTTAAGCGAATGTAAACCCAATTCTTTAATCGTTTTTGATGATTGTATTTTGGAAAATCAGGACGTTATTAAGGAATAATTTCGTAATGTCTCGTCACAAAAACATATCTTGTATTCTATCTTTCCCAATGCCTTTTCAAAGGTTGATAAACAAGTTATTAGAAATAATTTGAATATGTTGTGTGTTTTTAAGCAAGATGGATCACTATTCGAGAAATATTTACAACAATTATGTGGGATCTGATATGAAGTTTTAACCACTTTAATGAATTATGTGATAAAGATTTGGAAAGAAGACTATGGATTTTTAACTATTAATTCTAACTTTGAAGCCTAAAAATGGTAAATATTATGAATAAATTTTCTAATATAAATGCTGCTCAGTGGTCTGACAAATCTACTTGATAAAAATATTTGTTACAATTATTTTTACAATTATCTTTACTTTTTTATTTACATTATGAAAACAACTGAAAAAACGGTAAATCTGTTCACGTTTACGTTCCACGTTTCACGTTCACGTTTCCACGTTACGTTTTTACGTTCCACGTTCACGTTTTACGTTTCCACGTTTTTTACGTTCAACGTTTTTACGTTCCACGTTCACGTTTTTACGTTTCACGTTCAACGTTCCACGTTCACGTTTTTTACGTTCCACGTTCAGTTTTAACGTTTTCCACGTTTTTACGTTCCACGTTCACGTTTTACGTTCCACGTTCACGTTTTTAACGTTTTTACGTTCCACGTTCACGTTTCAAAATTTTTCTAATTAAATGGTGAACGTAACTTCTGAAGAAGCGAAAAAACTTGATTCAAATCGAAAAGAAATTAATCAAAGAATTTAAAGAAAACAGATTCGAATTGATGAAAAAGAACAAGAATTTATTTCAAAAAATTAATCAACCTGTAACTTCTGCAATTAAAAATGTTGAAGGTAAAATTGAAAACGTTTTAAGTGATAATCAAAATTTGATGAATTTGGTTCCAGTTGGTACGACAATTTGCTGATATTTCGATTCCAGAATCTGAAGTAGAAGAGTTTTGAATTGCCAAAATTACCATCTTCAACACCTCGAATCATTGAAGAATCTACAATAGTTGAACCAATAAGTCCTAGAACAATGGATATAATAGTTGGTCCAATTGGTAGAAAGTTTCTTCCTAGAGTAAAAGATGATAAATTTGGTTTGTATTGGGATTAAAAAAAAGAATAGTTTTATGATTGGAAATTTGCCCGTGAATTTTGAACATAATGATATCATTATTAATGAAAAAACATAATGAAGGAACTCAAGGTTTATGGAGATTATTAAACAGACTATGACGCTCCAAAAGATAATTTATATTCTGAAGAAGATTTGAAAAAGTATACAGAAATTTTATGGGAAATCTGACTCAATTTACAAAAATAATGATCCATCTACTAAGAAGCCTAAGTCAAGTAGAGGTAAAAAATATATGAAATTAATTAAACCAATTTGGGAAAAAAACGAATCGAAGGATCAGGTGTAAGAAAATACAGTGATAATAAGATTGAATACAGATATATCGACGATTTGACAAAACTCGATGGAATTATTAATTATATTTATGCTCAAGAAAAGGCTGGAAACAAAAATTTTTTGAATGAAAAGAAAGCGATTAAAGATTTTATTTTCGAACAAACTTGACGAAATGATTGAAAAACCTGATGGAATTAAATATTTAAAACGAAATTTTGCCGGCAATAAGTTCATCTATGATTGAGGGTAGTGGACTTTTGAATGATTTTATCAACAATTTACCATTTTGAATTACACGTACCAACTTATCAGTATCTGGGGCCTGGCACAAAACTCGAAAAAAGACTAAAAAGAGGAGATCCTGGTATAAATAAATTAGATCAAGCTGCTATGGAACACGATATTTTTTATGCAAAACATAGAGACACAAATTCCAGAACATATAGCAGATAAAGTTTTGCAAGATAAGGCAATTGGATAGATTTTTAGCAAAATATGCTAGTTTAGGTGAAAAGATTTGTTGCCCTTCCAACAGCTGGAGCAATGTTTTTTGAAGAGAAAAACTAGGAATGGGAATCGAAGAGAACTTGAAATTTTAACTATATAAATGGAGGTGAAACGTAAACTTCCTCAGCAAAAATCAGAAAGAAAAAATAAAATCCGCTTTTAAGAAAAAAATACCCGTTAGTATTCAATTTAAAATAGATCAACTAAAAAAATGGCGAAGATAAGATATTTTTAACAAATAGACAATACAATAAACTCGAAAAACATAAGAAAAACAATAAAGGAACCAGAATAGAATTTTCTTATAATCAGTTGAAAGAACTTAAAAATGGTGGACTTTTGAAAGATTTATTAGATTTTGGAGAAAATATTCCAGTTGTTAAAAATGTTGTTCCTTATGTTCGTAAAGCTGGCTCCAATCGTTAAAAAAGATGTGACTTCCTATTGTTCGAAAATACATTTTAAATTGGTTAGATAAAGAGTTGGAAGATGTTACAGGATCTGGATTAGATGAAAAAACTTTGAATTACGTGAAATCAAACATTGAAAAAAAATTTATAAAACCATTAACATTGGAGAATTTGGAAGAAATCTGCAAAAATATTAAACATTTTAGAGGAATCTTCATGAGAGATACATTACCTGAAAAAGTTAAGAAATTTGAGTGTGGAATTGTGAATTTAGACTCGATAATGGGAAGTGGAACGCATTGGATTTGTTATTATAAAAATGATAAGAATGCATGTTATTTTGATTCGTATGGAAGAATTGAGGACAAACCACCTATAGAATTGATCCAATATTTGAAAAAATCAAGGCGTCTACTACAATGATTCTCAGATTCAAGATTATAAAGATCCCCCAATTTGTGGTCATTTATGTGTTTTTGTGTTGAATGAACTGAGTGATGGTAAAGATTTTTAAAGAAGTTGTTAACAAATTATTACTTAATAAATATGGATTCACAAAATATTTTTGACGTATTTTGGAACACAAATTAAAACAGAAAGTATTCAAAATGTAGATAATAGTATTGAATTTTGATAGTTTGAGAAATGAGTTTGATAACAAGTTAGAAAATTTATTACAAAACCTTCCAGATTCAGATATGTTTGCTGTCGAGATTGAAGATTTTAAAGCAGAATATGATAACAAACTTGCAAATTTTCATGAGTTCAAATGAAGTTGCTGATAAAATAAAAACATATGGAAAAAGAAGTTGATGATGGTGTAAAAAAATTATTTACCAATTTAATGTCTCTCATATCGATAAAGCTGATTAAAATTACTGAAGCGATCAAAGTTGAAAAGAATTATGGTTAGTTTGGCTAATAAAAAAAAAAGAATTGTCGGTGTTCGACCTGGTATTGAGACAAACATGATGTTTGTTGTTAAAGAACAAATTTTAAAACCTCTAAAAATTATCAGAAAAACATCGATATTGTTGATTTACATGATCCGAATGTTAAAAATGCCTTAGATTTTAAAGGAAAAAGAATTAGCAATGTTTAGTAAAGGAATTAATCCATTTGATGTTGTTGTAATGATTCAATTAGAAGATCCTATTAAAATGTTTAATGAACTAAAACAAAATTATGAGAATCATAAACAGCATGTTAAAGATTTTACAACAGAAGTCTATGAAAAACTTGATGAAAGAAGTAAAAGATCAGTAGACGATGTTGGTGAAAATTTAATGAAAAACTTACTAAATTTAAAGAGTCTTTTGATAAGTTTTAGTTTAGATGCTACGAAAACTTTTGAGAATATTGGTCATAAATTTGTTGAATACAATGATTCTTATGCTGACAAATTTCAAAAAATTGGAAGAAAAACTTAATAAGTGGGAGGAAGATCTTACTGAAATAGGTATTCGCGTAGGGTTTTAATACCTGATAAAATTTCCTTATATAAATGGCGCTTCATATACTGTGTGAAGATGTAAAGAAAAAACTGCAACAAATGATATAAAATACTATGCAAACATCAATGGAGTTTAAAAGAGTTTCTGGAAAATGTGCTGAATGTAACGCTAAAAAGAGCCAATTTTATAAAAACTTGAAATTTTTCTTAATAAATAGAGATGGCGGGACATTACAGTGCTTTCGATCTTTTTATAATGCAACACGAAAGAGATTTGAAAAAAGAACATTGGGATGATATTTCTCAAAAATATGAATTATCCGAAGATTATGATGAGATTATACGTAAACAAATTGAATTGGTATAACATTGCAAAAATATCCAAAATCTGTCCCCAGAGTTCATTCAAGAAAATATACATTATCAATTAAAGAGATCATATGTCTGTTCTTTGTCTCTATCACACTTGAGTATAAAGTTTTTGGATGAAAATAAAGATACAGTTGATTGGAAATAATATTATAGATAGTGGTTACTATCCTGTGCAGATTTTATTGAAATATGTGGCCGAAATTGCAAAATTTGAAGGAAGAGAATCCTGAATATGGACGAAGTAGATCATTAAAAAATGACTAAAATCTATTCTTATCGACTTATACATGATTAAAATTTTCGTAAAAAAATCTTGAAATTTTTTCTATATAAATGGCGGAATACAGAAAGTATGCTAGTGATATTGAAAGGGCGGAGTTTAAAAAATTTCTATCCAATTAGTAAACAACATTTGAATGAACCGAATAAAAGAACAGAGTTTTAATATTGATTTTGGAGATAATTTTTGCTCGTCTAACTTCCAGTTTTATATTCTGGTGGAACTTTAACAAAACAAGATGGTCAAGCATATCTTGGAAACTGAAAATGTTAGATGATTAATCGATAATTTATAACCGTTTTTATTTTTCTAAGATTGAAGTAAGAAAACACAATAAATTGATAGAAGAAGTCGAAAAACTGTGGCCAATTAAGCACAATTAAAGGAACTATTCGTATTCAAAAAGTGATGTTATTTCTCAAACTTCTAATGGCTTTGAATCAGATTTTAAATTTGGTGTTTTTGAAGCAGTCTGAAAATTTATCTCATTTTGGATTAGGATTTTTTGAAAATGTTACTATTCCGATCTATAAAGGAGGATTTTATCTAAGTTTTATATAAGAGCAGAAGACGATGATGTGATTCTGAAGACTGCCAACTGGAAATGTTATGCCTGTTGATGGAAAAATAACAATTACAGATTTTTTTATTAGAGTTCCAATGATTGATTATAAAACCACGAGTAAAATTAGGTTGATTGATGAAATTACAAAAAGTCAAAACATTATGTTTAAATTTTCTAGATTGGCAATGTATTGAACAAAAAGGTATTTCCGGAACAACTTATTCGTTCGATATCACAAATATTTATAGAAATAATATCTTCAATCCCAAGTTCGTTATTATAGGTTTTCAAACAGATAGACAGAATAATCAAGAAAAAAAATCCTTCAAAGTTTGATAGTTTGAATGTAAAAAATATCAGAGTAAAATTGAACGGTTCTTATTATCCAGAATGAATTACAAAATTTAAACATTTCAGGAGGTCTTTTCAGAATCATGTATCAGATGTATCAAGATTTTAAGAAAGTTTACTGTAATAATAAGGAAAATGTATTACAATCCTAAAGAATTTTTAGCGAATAGACCTATTTATTGTCATTGATACAACAAAGAGTTTGACAAATATTTCTGGTTCAAAGAACGATATAATTATCCAATATGGATTTTCAAAAAGCCTGTTTACAAACGCGATTTGTTATGTGGTTGTGGTTTCTGAGAAATTTTTAGCCATATGATGTGATTAAGAACGATATTAGAGAAATTCAGTAAAAATCTGCGGTTTATTTTCGGCTATTATTCGTCCGGATTAAGTTTTAAAACTTTAACAGAATTGTTAAAGACATTGTATAAAAACATTGAATTTGAATTATATAGAAAGTAATATTGAAAAATTAGGGATGATAATTAGGAAAAAAACTATTTCAAAGGTCATCGGACCGAAAGTGGTGATTTTAAAAAAAAATACTTTAATATTTACTGGGGATACTATATACCAAATTTCATCAAAAAAGCTCCAAATAGTTCTTCGGATATAAGAGTTAAAATCGGCGATAAACAACCAGGCGAGCGAACCCAGATGCTAGTATCGGGGAAAAGCTTCTTAGCCTAATTTAAGGTCACAAAGATAGGCCTATACCCCTCTAACATCAAAGGGGCACACAATAAGCTCAGGTTGACAGTGTAGGAGGATCTATGAAACCACCCCAATACCCAAAGCAAAAAAAAAAAAAGACTATAAGAGTTTAGAAGATAAGGGATGATTGGGGTAAAGATTTTGAATTTTTTGTATATTTTCATGAAATTTTAAGTAGAACTCGCTTGTTTTTGGAAAGTTTCAGATTTTTCTGATAAATTCTTTTTATATTTTTTATATGAATAATTAAGAAATAGGGGATGATTTCACCCTTATGGATAAGTTAAGTCGAAAGAGTTAAGTATTTTACTATATGTGGTTACCAAATTTCATTAAATCGGTATGGAGTGGTTTTTGAACAAACAAAGGTTTTGAAATAAAATATTGATATCTCACTTATTTAATATTTATTGGAAAACTATAACAGTTTCTAGGGAATTGAGACATTTCATTTGTAACATGTTGGTAACACTACATTCTCGTTCTTCATCTCTTGCTGGGGGCGTTGGCCACGTATAGCTAGCCATTGTGTTGGATCCTCCTCTATTTTAAAACAGAAATTTAACAAGATATAATCATTATTTAGAAAGATTCTAATGTATTTGCAAGTTGAAGTAAGAAGATATGGACTTTATAAAGTAAGAAGATTGCTGTGAAAGATCTGTGTTATCTTGTTAAAAGTGATAGTTGGACAAGTGTTCCACTGGGCGTTGTGCCTTCATAATTTAATAAAGATTCCCTGCCCCCCTTTATTTTGCTCTTGCCTATTATTTTTAATTCTATTATTATTCTCCGAAGAAAGGACATTACAAGAAGATTGTGTGTTGAATTTTGTGTAGACATTCTAAACTGTGATAAAAATAATTGTGTGAAAATAGTGTTCATTTGTAATACAGAATTAAGGTGTTTTTTACAGTTGATTTCATTGTCGCACACGGTGTGAGCAAAGCAAGGTCATTCGTAGTGTGAGCAAAGCAAGGTCATTGTTCATCTGGGCGTGAGCAAACCAAGGTCAAGCGTTAGTGACACAAACGCCTCTCACATTTTTCAATAAAATGAGATTCGAGGTCAAGCGTTTAGTGGTACAAACGCTCTCAGCAGACGTCACAAATTCTAGAGTTGATATGAAATAAAACATATTGATTACCTTTCTTCTTCTCCCATTCCCAATTTCTTAGAAGTTAATTAGATATCGCAAAAAACACGCACACTAAACAACACTTATTCTTGTATGTCTTTAACAATAACTGATGATGTTCATATTATTCTCTTCTTTCATTCCTTCTAAAACTTAAAAAATATACTCTTTCGCTGGATGAAAAATCTCGATTTCTTCCGGAATAATCTTTGTACTTATTCATAGACAAATTATCCTAAATAGTTGTACCAATAGAAATGGAAATTATTTCTATTTATCTCTGTTGTAGGAAATGTAAACACAAACATTTGCGCTGAAAAATTTATATCTCGGCAGACTTAGCCTCCATAATCTCCATTTATAACAAAAAATCTTTTTTGTTTAATGGAAGAAGTTATAAATGCCAACTGTTTACAAGTGTTATAATAGAGGAGAAATTATTGGATAAAAAGATATTTAGTTTGTAGAGATTGTAAATTTTAATTTTGTAACGAAAGACCCTAAACCTAAGGAAATTTCGAAATAAACTAACACATTTGGAATAACCTGCTTACAAAATTGCAATATGGAGGTAAAAAACAAATCAAAATTTGTTACAGAATTTAGGAAAACGGAATAAAAATTTTTACTTATCTCTTAGAACCATTGAAAAAAATTAATTTTCCTTTTCAAAGAATATCATTTAGGATTTGTAGGTATCGATACACACGTTTTATTATGAAAAGATACTACCCTGTAATTTTCTTCATTATCTGGATGTTTGAATTTGTCAAACGATTTTAAGGGGACCTGTCAGTGGCCTATCTCCGCCCATGTTAAATTACACATAATGTGGTACACTTTTCTCAGCAACTAATGCATAAAACCTCATGAAATTTTAACCTGATGTCGTATAGTTCTTTAAAAATAATAATAAGGAATATAAATAGTTTTGGTAGCATGGGTTTTTTTTAATGTCATGTATTTTATATCAAATAAATAAATCAATACAATTAAATTGAAAACTCTTATAAAAACTTCATATTTATTCAAATCTTTTAGAAAAAAGCTTATTATTGTTGCTAATAATACTATAAATAACTTGTGAAAGTTTCATAAAAAACCAATAAATACTTTAGGAAATATTTGTACCTAAGTAATAAAATACACAACTTTCGGAAATTCAAAAATAAAAAAAATTATTGATTATAACTCACAATAATCGCACTTATATCCACTAATGAGCACCATATCCATAGTCTGGATCATCGGATACTTGTTCATTGTCTTGAAGTCTTCTTTTTACATTTAGTCTTGCCGCACGAGCCCTTTTTTCAATTTCTTTCATAGCCTGTTCAGCTTCGTAGACCCGTTTCAAATCTTGACGTTTTAGTCCCACAATACAGTTTGCACCAGATTTTCCACATACCTTTTCCATAACTTTTGCCTTTCCTAAAACTCCCTCATTATAACATATAACAGCATCATACACTCCATTTTTCAATGTTTCTAATCCAACAAAATTATTTTTTGAAACTCGCGTCCAAATCATATTATTGAATGATTCATTCTGATTTTGTGTTTTTCCATGGACACATTTTTTTAGCAAGGTAGGATTAGCTAAGTCTTGATAGATGGGCTTGATTACTTCCATGATTGTAGATGGTATATTGTTCTTTGGTAATGGTGGTTCAACATTCAATTCTTTACTTCGATTATACTTACACCACGAAGTTGTGCCTGCTGGGCATAGGCCGTGCTGAGGTTTGTCTGCAGTAGACAACTTATGAAAAAAAGTAGCCCATACTGCTTGTTTCATCTATCTACATCATCACAGTTCTGTCTAATGGCTGTTCCATAATAAGTTTGTAGCTCTGTTATTATATTATCAGTCAACCTTCCTTTTCCTGATAAAGGCTTGCCATCGGGTAATGTTACACCCTTGTACTTTTCCTTCAGTCTTCGGAGCCTACCACCCATACGTTTCTGGATATGTCCAATACATTCAAGTTTCTGTATTGTAATATCAGGTCCATACGGTTTACTATTGTTTACAACCTCAAAGGCTTTACTGTCTCCGTCGCCTAAGTAATTCACATAACGTGTAGGAATATTACCTTTGTCAGAGCGCTCATATATTTTGACAACACCATTTATTTCCATCCCTCCACTGGTTCCTCTATAATTAGCAAGACATCCTTCATGGCTAAGAACTTGCTTACCCTTACAAATATTGCAATACTTAGACATACACTCAACATCAAGTAC